>NC_083625.1:29231634-29466634 GCF_963584025.1 Labrus mixtus
TTTTCCCTTTATACACATTACCTGACCCATTAAAGTAAATTGTAGTAGGCCTACCCTGTAGCAGTGGCAGCCTTGCCATACATTCATATATAAGCGCATTTCTTAAAAAAGAGTTGCAAAATTAAAGACAAATAAATGTAAAATGGCCCCTTTCAGCAGTCCTGATTATGGGGACATAGTTAGTTTCATTAATGAGATGAGTTCAATTACAAATATAATCAAAATGTATAATGACAGTGCTGACCCAGCTAAGTAAGGCTGAGAATCAAGTATTGATAGTTCCAACAGAACCCAAACATGCTGCATTACTTGTATGCTTGAGGACATCTAGTGGTCAATATTTGCAACTATAACACTGCATGTAGTTTGATACCTTCAAGTCAACATATCGAGAGAGTAATGTCTTTTAATTATGATTAAATCAAAATTGTATAATGTTTCTGGACCATATATATTTATATGAAAACACATGTTATAGCTTTTGAACATCAGACTCAACTAAAAATGTCTGTGCATTTTGATACTTATTCCTCATCAGGATACTCAGACGGTGACATATTTCCATGCTGGGATGTTTAATACATCTCTAAAGTGTGTGATCAATTATGGTCATTTTCAACCTGGGTCAACTGTAACTCAGACAATGGTTGGGTCCAAAATCAGATTCTGACACCTGGCCTAGTGACTACCATCTACTGGCCATTAATGCCATTAGCTACATACTAAACATGACTTCATCAAACATGTATTTCTGTTTCAAGCTATGTTGAACTAATCTAGCACCAAGCCAGCAAGACAACATTATACATACATTAATTCAACAACATTATACATGTGTCCATTACTACACATATTATTTGACAACATTTAAAATGTATTACAATACGGTTACTTTTTTTTATTTGTACCACAATTGGCAAGCTCCACCAAGGGATAGTGTGAGTGCTGCAATGCATTATGGGGCAGTTAAGTATAACAAGTGTGCTCCCATCTCACACTTAAAAATCTGGCAAATTCAGTATACATCCAGGTATTTCTCACATACACTGAAGTGCACACTATGATTGGAAATGTACATGCCTGTGAAGTTCAGGCTATTTTCTCAGTTTCACAGTTTCCCTACATTTCACTGTTGGTAAGACTTTAAGACTTTAGATGTTATTGTCCTCATTGGGAAATTAACACTTTACAGCTACTTAAAGTACTCTGCATTAATACGACTCAGTGACCTTTCATTGATCATTCCATCACAAAATCTGATAATTCAATAGAGTGCTGAGAAATTGTCTTTAATAGATTATTCTTATTCTTTCTTTGGTAGGATGAAACAGACATCCCGTGTCTACATTTCATTGGTGAGATAGAAATTGAGGGGAATTCACAGCTGGTGCGTGAAGCTTCTGAACAAAACAAACTTGAGCAAAACAGTGAATATTTTTTGTTTTTTGTAACCTGATCTTTCTGCCTATGAACATATTTAATGCTTTATACAAAAAAAGGAAAACCGTAAATATAAATGTCTCAGTGTAAAGTTTATTTTCTTCCTGCAACAGAAAGTAATATTGCTCAGACAGATAATTCCTACTGGTCTGTAGAATGTATTTGTCATGTATATAATGGCTATGTCAACAGGAGGGAACAAGCTTAAACAGGGATACTCTCTGAGGGACCTTGAAAATTATGCAAAGACTCGGCTACTTGTCTGACTGCCAAGTGATGACATTTCAGCCAACAAAAGCTGAGAGGCTTGCCCTTTCATTTAGTCAAAGACGCAAAATTATTTGTGCGCCAATCAAACTGCTAAGAAGGCTCAGTGTGACAGCACACAATCTGGATTGATTTCACTGCAGATAAAGGATCTTCAGATCTTTCTTTGCTGAGAGACTAGTTTTTATATTCTTTTCAATCAAATACAGAAGTTAAAAAGCAGGCCTCTTATTCTATGACATTATTAACATAGTTGATTATTAGTGGTATAACTTCTGTTTTTTTTATTATTTTATCTTACTTTGAAACTTCTTATGAACAGTTCAGTGTCATAAGGTATAATCGGCAATTTATTACATTTGCATTCTTGTGATCTGCATAATCATTCAACATAGAGCTGCGTGAGTTTATATTGGTTTGATTGGTAAATACAATGAAAACATGGTAACGACCTTTGTCATTACAAAGAGTGTGTGAAGCTGTGTAACCTCCAAACCAATCATGTCACATCTTTGGTCAAAGGCTCTAGCAGAGGTATCCTCAGTCTAAACCTCCTCTTTCCTTGATCCTTGTTTCCTCCAGGTGAATATAAGAAATTGGAAGATCTTCATCATGGCGGAGGGGAGCAATTTCCAGTGGATACAAACTAACATAATATGAAACACCCCATATAAAGAGCTCTGTGACTCTGTGACATCACTAAATCTCCAGGCTAGAAAAAACTGAAGTGATGGGGAGATCAAAAAGTAGTAGTCTTGCTTTATGACATACTGCTGATTACTGCTGTAAATGTGTACATTGATTGTCTTCATTAAAGGCAACATAGTAATGTTAGATCACTATAGTGATGGCAAATAACTTTTATATACATACCCTTGCTCATGACACCAGTAATAATAATACTTTATTAATTCTGTGAGGGGCAATTCAGTTTTACACTCTGTTTAATGAACATGCTACACAAACATAGGCTGAAATACACACACATGCTACACAAACATGATCCTATGGACATGTGTTAATGGAGAGGTCTCAGAGTGAGGGGGGTGCCCACAGCGGGCACTCTAGAGCAGTTTGGTGTCTTGCTCAAAGGCACCTTGGCAGTGCTCAGGAAGTGGACTGGCACCTCTCCAGCTACCAGACCAACTTCTGGACTTGGTCTGTGCTGGAACTGGAGACTGGAGACCCTCTGATTACCAACCCAAGTCCCTACAGACTGAGCTAGTGCCGCCCCAGTAAGTATGTAGCAATGCTAACAAGGTGAGCCTAGCTACAGTTGCCAATCAGAAAAATGAGGGAAACCTGGCCCTCTTGTGCCATGGCACATGCTGCTGAACTACTGGTATATACCACTGAACTTATGACACATGTCGCTGCTCCCCAAGTGGAATGTCAAATGCCACTTTCCAATCTCTGCGCTGCTGATAAACTGTGTGAAACCCTGTGTTAAGAGCAGCCTGAGCTCTGAAGACTGAGGGATTACTCAGATACACATTCCCCTACTGATTTGAAGCTTTGCCCACCTTTAGTCTGAATATCCAGTATAGAAATAATATACTGTATGTATGTTTGAAGATGTAAAAAAAAGCATCCTTTAAGGATTATGATTTTTTAAAAATATGGTGTTGTGAGGACCTACCAAGGACAGGATAGGACAACACAGTTTGAAGTAAGTGTTTAGAGAGTAAAGAGTTTAAAGAAAGAGACCTCAGCCTCTGCTTAACTCGAGGTCAGAATGCCATTCACACAAACACCTCACATCGGGAAACTATCCCTAGCTGTTTTCACATATGAACTCCTGAAAATTCCCAGACATATTCAGAAAGACAGCGCCTAAAAAATCCTCCTGATCTGGTCGTTCCCACTATGGTCGAACAGGAGGGGGTCTCCTGAGGCTAGATGATGTAAAAAGAAAAATGTGGAAGAAAGAAACAGAGTTCGCTAAACGACGTCATAATGGGAATATTTGTTTTAATATCAATGCTATGTGTAATTAGACAGAATCAGAATATCAACAGAAGAGCGGAGAAGAACACATGATGCAGCCTTATGATTATACGTGCACAGATATCTTAGAGGTTGCATGCAGACAATCTATGGCTGTGCCCTCATTGCAGGTCATTGCAGGTCCTCATTGCCGCGTCATACTGGCGAACAGAAAACGTGATGAAGCAGTTTCATTTAGTACATGAGGATCATATCTGCACCCACATACAGTCTTAACCCAGTTTCTCTTGAATAGCACATTAAATGTTAAATGGACTGAAGCTTGTATAGCACTTTTCTATTCTGTGGACTACTAGCACTTTTTTTATACCACAGGTCACAAGCAGCGGGAGCAACTTGGGGTGAAGGGTCATGCCCAAGGAAACATTGCACATGTGGAAGCTGGAGCTGGGGATCGAACCCCCACAAGCCACAGCCGAAGCCACAGCCGCCCTAAGCTCCCTACTCCAATAACAAGTAAAAAAAAAGTAAGTTATCTCCTCCTCTCTAAATTTCCTGATCTCCCTTTTCTCTCTTTCTCTGGAGTATTTCTGGTATTAGAACATGGTCTACAGATTCCTCTAGCTGGCAGTGCTGACATGAACCCGTGAGGTGCTTCTTTAACAGATACAGTGTTTTACTTTAGTCTTAGTTGCCATCACTGTTCCCACTTGTGGTTGTAAATTGTTAGGGTGGCGCATGTTTCCCTAATGTTCTGCCATTCTTTCCCAATGATTTACAAAGTGATATTTCCGTAATGTTATCCGGTTTTAAGGGCCTGTTTTGCTAGTTGATAAATGACAGCCATGATGTCTCTCTCACCAAAGTGGGCTGGACCAGGGGAGGGCTACTTCTACCAGGGTGCATTCAAAGCCAATAGGAGCAAAGCATACATCTTAACAATTATTCCCACTTCAGTGTGAGAATGAGTCATTGCTCACATGATTGTTGGTCAATTCATTCAGCAATACCATGAAAAAAAAGGTCTCTTGTGTTCAGTCAGTTGCTGTCAATGCAGTCATCAAATTCTCTCAGTAGAGGACAGCTATTCAAAAGCTGTTCTTATAAATACATGTGTTTGATGATTTCAGACTTCAGTGGATGTTAGCAAGTCATCAAATTCACTGCCATCTACTGGCCAGCTGTAGTAAGTGTACCAAGTATTGCTTCAAAGTTAAGATTGCCTAGCAGAAGGTCAGAATAGAAGTTCATTGTTCAGGGATATAAAATCTTTCTACTCTATAAAAACCCTTGTAGGTGATCATTTATGTAACATTAGATAACAACTGATCTAAGTATTGATTTTAGGTTAGGATCACATTATAATTGTCACCTGTTCACTAAACTGGTCATGATGCATTCCTGGCTATAGGTAAACATCAGTTAATTGTATTATTGTGAAGTCAACTGATTTATTCTATTAAATAGAAGCTTGCAGGGTTAAGGAACATTTTATGCAAGTTTTAACATCACTTTAATATAATGTGTTTAAATGGAAGCGGTCATGTCTGAATTTAAATCTATGCTCTCTCATAATATTTGCTCGTCCATTAAATTTGTTGTTCTCTTCATCTCCAGTTTGATCTCCTCAGTAGTCACTCAGTAAACTTCATAAATCTTGTGATGCTTATGCTGCCACAATATTCCACTCTCGTAAATCCACTGATTTCCTTTTACTCAACTACTCAACAGAGCCATGAACACGTCTCAAACAGCTGATGGGAAGATTTGCTTTCACATACTCTTCAATGAGCACCCAATATTGAGCAATAAGTAGACCTGAGTGTTTTGGTATGACAATGTCAATCTGTGTTCTTGCAGGGTGATGACAAGTTCCAAAATGATGTCGTTAGCCTCCATGGGTGCCATGCTCTATGGATTAAGATTATCACTTACTGATAAGACCAACTGGATCAGGACTATGATCGAATGAGTTGTGGATAATTGAAGTGCACTCTAGATGACTATCAGTCTGCAGGGGAGCCATATGCTATCTCCAATTTCTGACCAAGATTCTCGTAATAACAATTAATCTGGATGAACAGATATAAGTTGCCATTTCCCCACTGTCAGAGCTTATTTGCCTAGACAGCTCTTCAGGTGGATATCAGAGCACCCGAGAAACCTGAGTCAATGTCTCGAGCTGTGTATGGTTACTTCTTCCCACCAGTTTGTGTTGCCAGCTGCAAAAAATGTTAACACAGAAGGAAAATGATGGACAGATGGGTCACAATTGCTGCCTGGAAGCCTTTGGACAAAATACTTGATCTAAAACGAGAATGACTCCTGAAGCTTTGGACAGCAGAAGCGCACCAAAGATGATATTCTGAATAAGTTGCAACAAAAACGGTAAGGAAAGAATACCCCTCATTAACTACTCTGATGACTTCAGACAAAATAGACGATGAAATGTCAAATAATTTAATGTAGGTTTCAATTAAAGGTCTGATTTTGTGTGAACGCTGATGCAGAGCAGTACAAATTGTTTAGAAGCTAGCATTCACTGTAGGTGATGAAAACTTATCTTAGTGATGACAGACTTCTGGGGAGAAGAAAAACACATGTTGGAGTATTTCAAACGGTCAGAAGAGAGGGACCAAACAAGTCCTCTTTTGTCTATTTTTTGGGACCAAAAGTGAAAATGCAGCGAAAAACTGCCACTGCAATGCACTTGCTATCTCACATTTCCTAGTCCCAGGATTCCCGTGTGTCTACATTAAGCCCATCACATACAGTACTGCCAGCCATATGGAAGCTCGGACAGTAAGGTCCAGCTAATCCCTTGAAACTCCATGAACTTTGCTTTTTTTTCCTTTGTTGTCTCCGTGTGGTGGGAGCCCTTTGACCAGGAATCAAAGTTTGAGGGATCAGGTACGAGGCGGGCAGCAGCACGCAGCCCCATTGAGCAGATTACCTGCTGCTGTGCTGACTGAAGACTCCTGCACACAAAACATGAAAAGTGTGGATTCCAGGGGCCAAAGGCCTGCGTGGTGGGCTCTGCAGTGCCAAACCGGCTCGAGGAGAAAAGAAAGGCTCAGTCAGCAAGCCAGGGCCACTGGGGTGATGAAAAGATAATTCTCCCCCCCACCGCCTCTGGACCTCATGCGGCGTCAAACCATTTGTGAGCAGTGACACAGCCAGATTGGGCCGAAAGGATATGAGTGGGAAACTTCAAAACCTGCTCATGTTTCTGCGAACGTGAAAGGATTTGTATAACACATTCAGATTTGATGGACTTTCCCATGTTCACTCTCGACAGCCCTTTTTTGTTGACATGTTCAAATAATGAATCTCTTATGTGTTGGATCCCTTTTCCCCCCCTGCTCCTGAGTGCTGTTTCTAGTTGCCAGGTAGGGATGCTGTGCGGACCATTCCATCGTCTGTCCCAGGCTTATGGAGAACCGCTGACTTGCTGCCTTCCAGGATCCAGGGTGAGTGCTTCTTCTTCTTCTTGTCTGCCTTCTTCACCTCAGGCTTTCAGAAACGCTAAAGAAGCTCTGACAAATTTAGGTGCAATTACTCCTTGAATTTAGCTGTTTCTTCAGGATTGAGTCTCCATCTGAAATTGACATGGATTATGTGATAAGAGGCTTTCAAAGGACACTGAGATGTGTAGGATGAGATAAGCCATTATACTCTAAGAAGAACTTGATTCAGTATCATTTCTTATTACTTCGATGCCACATTGTCACAAATTATTGAATGCAAAATTTGTTTGCTTTTCCTCTGTTTGACAGGATAATGACATGCTCATCTGAAGTCAGCACTGTGACAGGAAACGTCTGTTAAGATTTTTAGTAATTCAGGTCGTTTCATCTGAAAGACTTCTATAGTTTTGAAGAAGCCTTTTCAGATAGAGATGAAATGTCTTCAACTTAGTTTCCTTTTGGATTACACTTTGGGTTCTGCTCAGGCTTTTTTCCTGGAAAAACAATCAAATAATTTATATTTTTTTCATCTTCAAATGATATATATCCTACAGAGTAACAGCTGAAGGGCATACACTGGATTTGTTACAATAAGTGCAATTTCTTGCTTTATTCCAGGTGCTGAAATGGAACATATTCTTTTGATCCTTTTAATAATTATTAAGGCTGAGTCAGTCGGAGCTCAATTCAATGGATACAACTGTGACGGCAACTTTCACAGCCGCTTCCCAGGTAAAGGATTCAAAGAAACTCAGACTGATACATATTTATTCTTTCAGTTCACCAGAACTGAAATACATGTTCATACTTAAATAAGAAAAGAATATGCCCACAACATTTTCTAGAGGATTATGTCACATGACTTAGATTAAACATAAATAATTCAACATGAAAGTGTTAGACTTTTATCCCAAAACTGTTCTGCATCTAAAATTAATAATTCTTTTGTATTTTTTTCAACATAATATATAATGTATTTTTTTTTCTCTGTGTGTCTGTCTGTGTGTGTGCGTGTGTGTGTCTGTATGTGTGTCTGTGTGTGTGTCTGTGTGTGTGTCTGTATGTGTGTGTTTGTGGGTGTGTGTCTTATAGCCGAGAGGGATATCAGTGTGTACTGTGGAGTGCAGACCATCACCCTTAAGATCAATTTCTGCCCTGTCCTCTTTTCCGGCTACACCGACACTGACCTGGCCCTCAATGGTCGTCATGGAGACGCCCACTGCCGCGGATTCATCAATAACAACACCTTTCCTACCGTGGTCATCTTCAGTATCAGCCTGGCCACACTGGAGTCGTGTGGCAATTCTCTGGTGGTAAGCAGCAGCACATTCAAGTGTTTTTACATCATTCATAGTCAGTGTTAGCGACACTGCACACGTTGGGTTTGGTAATGTTGTACATCACCTAATCCAGATGAATTAGATTCATATTCATATGTGTAGATTTAAAAAATAAAAACATAGTTTACTCGGACTAGGGATGGGAAAGACTGGGACATGATAATGATAATATAACCATTCAGCGATTAGTTGATATGTTGCCAGACAATCATATTATGAATGATACATCACAATATTGGATTAACACAAAATAACATCCTTCAAGGTAAAGTACACTTTTTAATGTATTTATTCCCTTTAATTTGACGTCAGTTTCACCTCTCATCACGCTTCATTTCTTATCTTCTTTTCATCAGCTGTGTTCTTCTTTTTTCATCTTTATTTCAGTGAACATCCGTTCACGTTGTCCTTGTTTGTGTCATAAAGTTGTGACTGCTGTTAGTCAAGATGGACTCTGTTAAGAGTGCTGTGTGTTTTGATGATTGTAACGCATGAGTCAGGACCACGATATATTTCCATATTGAAATCTTGTTCTTACTATAATGAGTTAGGAATGTAAGGTTTATTTTGAGATTCAGAAAAAGACAGTTTCCTGTCAGACATTAAAATGATGTATTGTCTTTTTTATTACATTTTATATCTTAACTATTTGGGTCACAACAAACACAAAGGAACAGGCGCTGTCAGGATAATATAGCAACATAACTGAGTAAACCATAGACAGGGAGTTTACAGTTTCTATACTACTTTGTGTTGATCTTGATGGGAATAATTCTCAGAAAAAGTCTCAGAAAAAGAGGAATTCAGTTGGAGATTAGTGAGATGCTGAATGTATTACATAGATAGATGAATAAATCAATACATATTGGGCCTGATTGGGCCTGATGCTCAACCTCAAGATCTGATTCACAAAGCACATTATAGGACAAACTCCGGAAAGCTGCCCTGCTCCTTGCGGTTAGCTCTTGTTTTCAGTCTGAATGTGGTAAAGACAATGAGCTATAAAGTGAAGGGAAACTTTAAATAAATATTCATAAAAAAACTTTTCCTGCTAAGTACATCACACAAATTGTATGAAAATGAAAAATGTAAGAGATGTAAAAAAATGTAAGAGGACCACAGCGAGCCATTAAATATCTGAATCAGTAAGGCTACCTCACATAGGCACATGTTACTTTATCTCATTATTTAATACCCCTTGCTGTTTTTATTTTTTTTCTGCACATATTTTGTATATGTTGTTTTTAAGTGTGTTTTGTGTTTTCCAAATGTGCAATTTTGATTTTGTTGAATGTATTAGCTTTGCACATGCAAATCAAATACATCTCTGCATTAACATGCAAAAGTAGACAATGAAGTATTCCTATTCTATATATAAACCCTACTTTGAGCACAGTGAGTGTTTCCTACTGATGTTGTTCCCTGCAGGTCTCCACAGCCCAAGGACCCAACGCTTATGGGAACCTGTCACTGGTGCAGATTGGAAACATTTCAGGGTATATCGACACACCAGACCCCCCTTACATTATAAGCTACCTGCCAGGTCTGCTATACAAGTTCAGCTGCAGTTACCCGCTGGAATACCTGGTCAACAACACTCAGCTGGCCTCGTGAGTCTCTTTGTTTTCATAAAGTCATATTTGATAACATATTGTGTTCATGTTTTTTATCTAAAACTTTCACTGAATCTGATAAAGAAGAAAAGAAAAGAAAAGAGCCAATAAGGCTAAACTCATATGACCAAATGTTAATTTAAAAAATAGATTTTGTTTATAATTTAAAGTTGAGGGCTATGAAAGGTTGTCTCTGCAGAGTAGGAACCAGGTATGATTTGAGGCACTGTTTTTCAACCCTTATGTAGTTTAGTTTAGAAGAATGCTCTTACTTATGAATATTGGGATATAGCCATAAGAGGAACATCTAAGAGTTTAAAAAGTCCGTTAAAATATATTTGAATGTTCTGTCAAAATGGCGTTGGCTACTTTGTTCTGTTTTTTTCTTGAATGAAGGTCAGCAGCTGCGATCTCAGTGAAGGACAGCAACGGTACTTTCATCAGCACGTTGAATTTACTGCTCTACAATGTAAGTTCATCTTTGTTTAGTCCAAATATCTGCTCATTTGATACATTTAGGAAGCTGCCACTTTTGCACTGTAGACAAAGCTAGATGCAAAACCTGATCAGATTATACTCAGTTTACCCTGAATTCATTTCAAACCATGCAATACATCCCCTTGTCAATTCAATCTAAGACTTAATCTCAATCACAAACTGTAGTGACAAACCTATCACATGAAGGAGCAACGTGCTAATATCTGCTTTGTGTCCAGGACTCATCATACGTTCAGCAGCTGTCCATCCCCATGGCAGGACTGACCCTGAAGACAAGGGTGTTTGCAGCTGTGAAAGCGTCTAACCTGGACAAGAGGTACTCTTCAACAATCTGAGTAAAGCAGCAACATTACCATTCTCCTTTATACCAACATTACAGGGTTACACTGGAGCATCTTACCAGATCTCTTCATGTGGCCATCATTTGTCCTTTGCCGAGTAGTTTGTATGTTAAAAGAGAAATACTCAGTTTAGGTAATCTACAATTAAAATAAAGCTACACTAATACTGATTGTATTGAAAGATACCCAGGGTATATATCTGTTAGGATCAGGGTGTGTCCATTTATTTGTCTCTTATGCTGCTGTCCATGATCCACCTTTTTGGATGAAAAGAAGTTATTAAAAGTTTGCCTTTTCCACTGGATCTTCTTGTGTCTTTGGCCTGCTTCAATCGGACAGACACACTGTTTGGTTTTGAATAGGGTTCAGGCAGCTCTGATTTGAAGAAGTCTTGCTATTTCATTTTTCCTGTTAGGCTGATGTTAGGTGAGGGAGGTTGACTCTGCTTAAACAGAGAGTGTAAACAAAAGAACTTTACACATTTGTTGGTGTAACATATTCACTATGTCTCCCAGACTTTATGCTTAAGGATTTAAAACACCAAATCTGTTTGAAAGGTCTTTCAAATGAAGTTTCAGTGAAGTTTTTGAATTTGACAGAGCAAACTAGATAAGGGTTACTTTTAGGAGATACAGCTTTTAGATGATTTAAGTGGCATCTTCTTTTCAAGTGTTTGAATTGTCCTTAAGTTGTGCATGAGACGGCTGTACTCTTAATGTTCTTAATGTTTAATAGATGGAACATTCTGATGGATTACTGTTATACCACACCTTCTGGAAACCCAAACGATGAC
Source organism: Labrus mixtus (assembly GCF_963584025.1). NCBI lineage: Eukaryota > Metazoa > Chordata > Actinopteri > Labriformes > Labridae > Labrus > Labrus mixtus. The sequence goes on from NC_083625.1 coordinate 29,243,341, forward strand.
CTACGCTATGATCTTTTCTTTAGGTAACTCAAACAGACACGTATATGATTTGTGGCTTTCTTCCTCCTCCTCTTTCTAATCTTTCTCGTTTTACCTCCCTGGGCCAGCTGTGAAAAAGACCCCCAGACTACCGTCTTTGAAAATGGGAAGAGCCAAATGGGCCGCTTTGCCTTTGAAGTATTCCGCTTTGTAAAGCACAAGAACCAGAAGATGTCCACCGTCTTCCTCCACTGTGTCACCAAGCTGTGTCGATCCGATGACTGCCCCATGCTCATGCCAGTGAGATGATAATAACTTTACATCTAACATAAACAGCTCTTGTATTGACAGCATGTCCAAGCAGTGTTGGGGGTAATGTGTTCATAATCTGTTATAGTATATGAATCATTATTTGTTGTAATTACATTATGTAACACGTTTTGTCTCTGCCTCGTCTCCAATCAAAGGTGAAGATAACCGACAGGCCTAATAGCTCAAAAGTACTTTTAATGAGTAACGTTACCCTACACTGCTCACAATGAATCATAAAGACTCCATATTTCACCTGCTCATGTTCACTTAAAGTCTTTATATGTGATTTTTCACACTTAAATGTAGCAGAAATCAAGTAGATCCTCTGAAAATAACTCTGTGAGTCATGACTGTCTACAATGGGTGTAACACCCGAGTCCCACTGTCTGTGATGTTTTCAGAGTTTTCAGAGTCCTATCTTCAGTTTGTTTACATCGCCCGGACGGCCGGCTGACTCCTCCCCTCACGTATAAAAGTTGTTTAATTGAGGGACTAGAGAAAAGAAGAATAACATACTGACTGATTTTACTGGCAAATGGAGATTTAAACATTTAGTTTTGGATTAATAATATCTTTCCGATCATCACAAGACACATGCAGTGTCTGATATTTTTAAATGGAAACATTCATACATCATCTTTGATATGACAATATGAGAGAAAATACCTTAAAGATACAGTGTAGGCCTAGAAGATGTAAAAGGCATGTTGGTCATATTAACCATTAAGTATGTGCATGTATCTCATTAAGTCAATATTTCAGTTTACCATCATATCTCTTTGCCTTTTTTCTTAGATCTGTGGAAGCAGGAAAAAGAGAGATGTCCTTGAGAGAAAGGAATCAAACGGTGTATCTGGGAATGCCGTCCTGACCGCCGGGCCTATCATCACCCGGAGTGGTACAGTTCTGTTTCTCCTCAGCATCTGTTTCCAACAAAGCTCCTCTCCCTGATGTTATCCAACAATACTGTCCTCATATCCCTGTTATCTGACACTCAAACTGTCAGCCTTTTACATTTCTTCAAGAAGAAAAATGTTTCTGAAACGTGTCATTAGACAAGTTGTTAAAGCAGCTGTGAGGGCAGAAGGCATGGTGTCGTTGAAATATCCATCTGGCTAGGTGTGTGTTCTTTTGAAAGTGATGGAAAGAAAGACTGTAGAACACACAGTATAACAACAATGCAAACATTAGCCTCTTATTTCTGTAAATCACAGTTACAGCCATGTCAGACATAAAGTAGGTCTGTGAAGACATCAGTATTCAATCACAAGTGTTAACATCATTTAAAAACTCCTTCGGAAACATTTGATATCCCTGTGTCCTTTGAGGTTAGTCAAAGGGGGATAACTTACACATACTGGAAACATATATGGGCAACCCGGATATTCATATCAAAATAACATGCAAGAAATTAACAACGTCCAATTTCACTGCAAAGTACACTCTACTAAATACAATGTTATTCTGTTCATCTTGTATGCCCTTTCTTTTTCCCCTCCACAGACGAAACACCAACCAACAACTCTCAGCTGGGTAAGCCTTCACATCATGTCCAAAGTGTCTTTAATATATAAAAACAATATGAAAACCCTTACTTCAAATAAAAAAGTCATGTTTCATGTCCTCTAATAAACTATTACCCGCAATTCACACATACTCCGTGCGCGCTGCGGTCCGTCAGCGCCGCGCATTACGTTGTACTTAGCTTCCACTCTAGTCGATCATTGTGTTCACACAGGGCGCGCTGCGGTCCGTCTCCGGCGCGTGCCACCAACGGCACTACGCTCTGCTCCGTTCCAAATACACAGCGAGTCTATTTTCACCGGAGTACGCTGCAGGCACGCGTTAAGCTGGACAGAATATGACAGCCCGGACAGGAAGTCAGACAAGGAAACGCACAGAGCATCCGGTCAATTTCAAAATAAAACACAATGTACAGTGATCTTATTTTTCATCACTTTATCAACATTACATCAAAACAGGAACCGAATTAACAACAATGCATCATCAGAAAGACAAAGCAACATGTTGTTTGCATGTTTTTCTCTTTATTCCCGAGGGATCTTGTAGTTCTCCTGTGATGTGTCATGGGTGCGCTCCGCTGCGCTGACGTCCCAGAAACGGATCCAGTGTGAATGGGCCGTCCGACGGAGCAAAACCGTGGCGCTGACGGACCGCGGCGGGCACAGAGTATGTGTGAGTTGCGGGTTAGGTGATGTAACATCAAGAGTCCTTCTCTTATCCAACTTCAATACTTGTTTTGAAACATTTCATAGAATGACAACTGAAAGCTCTGACTAAATGCTGCAGCATTCACACCTACAAAGTAACAGTGGCAAGGAAAACTTTTGACAGGCAGAAAGCTCAAACAGAAGCAGACTCATGTTGAGCAGGGCTTTGAGAGGGGACAGGGGGGTAAGACAGAAAGAGAGAGACAGTACAAAACAACCTTGTCCCTCATTGTTGATTTCTTGTTTTAAATCCTGCTGTTTTCACAGCTTGGTGACTGGAAATGTGTCAGTCAGTACATTTTCATGCAGTTAGAAAAAAATGATTTATTTATTGTGTTAATCTGATTAAAACTGGTCTTTTTAAATGTACGTAATGATGTCATTCTGATTGAAATCATATTTGGTCAAATTTCTTGAAGTCAAACTAAGATTGACACATCTAGATAATGAGGTTGGGATCTATTTATTTTTGCATAAATACACCTCAGTCAAATCAACAAGGTGTTCTGCGCATGCTCCACAACTCGCCTGGCTTTAAATGCGTAGCACAGCAGAAGCCATGTTGTCGTCTGTCTTATAAAATCAACATGTGCAGGAGAGATACTGGCATTGCATTTGCACCAAAAGTAAACCCTACAGTATGTACCAAATGTGCTTTACTGCTCAACATACAACAAGTCTGCCCCTTGCTAACTTTTTTGTCAAACTGTGTTTGTTATATAATAGATGGAAAATAAGGCCCAGTAACTCACTGAAAGAAGGCATATCACCACACAGGGGAATAGAAAATAATGTCAACAAATCCATTCTCCACAGACACTTGTATTCTGTGACTTAGGTATTTGTCAATTTAAATGATCAAATCCAGCTGTATCCATAAGCTCAACTTTCCTGTTCACGTAAAAGTTGCAAGCATGAAATGAGTTTTCCAGAAATTGAAACAACAAATGTCCACTACAATGAAAAGCATAACACTGTGAGATATTTAGTTTTATTCAGAAGCAGAATTCCAGTGGTGTTTCATTATGTATTTGTGTTTGTGCTGCTCTAGCCAACCTGAAAGCTCCAGTGTTTCAGATGAACACAGTGACCAGCGCTCTCATATCGGGCGTCATCATCCTGGGGGTTATGAGCGTGTGCTTCTTCATCTTCTCTCTCACCCTCCTCAAAGGAAAGAGTGCTCTTGTAAGCACCCTGACCTCAGGCGCCCGTAACCCAGCCTTCAACTGAGCGCCTCAGCCAACTGCAGACACTTCCTAATGTGTGCTAACAAAGGGACAGATGTGACATGATGTATGTGAATGTAGTCATTTTACAGGACTATAAAAGCTAAATGTTGATCTAGAAAACAGGTAACAGGTATGATGTGCATAAGCATAGAAGTGAATCGGGATATGCAACATTTACATTCAATACCTCAGCTAAAAAGCTTCCATCCACGAAGTACAGGCTTAGTAACATGGCTTACAGTACTTTATAATATCTGCTGGTAAATATACGAGTACTTTATTGAATATGTAACTTAAGAGATAAAAGGGAAACTGTCGAATTTCAAGTGAAAGCCTTTGATTTAGTAATTCCATGACTTAACAGATAGCCCCAGGCGTGGATGTTAATATGTTTTATTGACATGAAATCTAACATTGTATTAATTATTGGGTAAATATTTAATTTATTAATATTGCTACATATTAAAGGGGTAGTCCTCTGATTAATCAATTGATAGATTTGATGTACCTATAGTATATGTAGTTCACTAACTCACTTTAAAGCTTTTATGAGGCGGCAATAAACTTGTTGTTTAAGTTTCATTTGTACATGTTCCAAAGGTAATTGTTTATAACTTTCCTGAAATGTTTTTTAAAATGCCATTGAAGATCTATGCCTGAAATGTGGAACTTGTGTACAGTTGTGCAGATTGCAAATATTGCACTTTGACTTGTGATTTAAACCTGCTCAGTGTCATCTTTCTGAACATACAGTATGAACTTCCTCAGCAATTCAACTAAAGAATTTCAGTCAGCAACAAAAGAGCAAGAGTTGATTTATTGTGTTGGTGCGACCAAAACTTGACTTGTAATAAATGTAAACATGTCAGTGGGACTGAAATCAGACTAAGTCAAACTCCTTGAAGACTGACTAACACACTCTCAATCAGAAGCAAAGTGACCTCTAGGTATTCCATAGGTCATGTTCATGTATCATGCTCCATCATTCCTGTGCGGGGCTTTGACCCGGAAGACAAACAACATAAATGTGTAACATAACAGATGTCATGTTGTTGTCTGCCTTAGGCAATCATCAGAAGCACATCACAACAAAGACTTACACAAAGACAGACACAAAAACTCATCACAACACAGACTCAAACAAAGACAGACACACAAACTCATCACAACACAGACTCAAACAAAGACAGACACACAAACTCATCACAACACATACTCAAACAAAGACAGACACAAAAACTCATCACAACAAAGACTCACACAAAGACAGACACACAAACTCATCACAACAAAGACTCACACAAAGACAGACACACAAACTCATCACAACACAGACTCAAACAAAGACAGACACACAAACTCATCACAACAAAGACTCACACAAAGACAGACACACAAACTCATCACAACAAAGACTCACACAAAGACAGACACACAAACTCATCACAACACAGACTCAAACAAAGACAGACACACAAACTCATCACAACACAGACTCAAACAAAGACAGACACACAAACTCATCACAACACATACTCAAACAAAGACAGACACACAAACTCATCACAACACAGACTCAAACAAAGACAGACACACAAACTCATCACAACACAGACTCAAACAAAGACAGACACAAAAACTCATCACAACACAGACTCACACAAAGACAGACACAAAAACTCATCACAACAAAGACTCACACAAAGACACATGTAACCCAGGGATAAATCCCAGAGTTAAAATCAAGTAAACTAAAGTTAAAATATACATAGTAGTAGAAACCCAACAGTTACTACAAAAGAAGCTATGCCACTTTAAGAAAGTAATGTTCTCATGTTTTAGTAGAAACACTAGTGTTACTCTAATATAAGCTATGTCACTTTAAGAAAGTAATGTTGTCATAGTTTAGTAGAAACACTAATGTTACTCTAATATAAGCTATGTCACTTTAAGAAAGTCACGGTTGGATAGTTTGTTTGAAAGGTACGTCCCCCAACACGAGGCAAGACAGACTATATTGTATGTTTTATGTGTGTTCTTGTTACCTTCCTCTAATGGGTCAATTTAGAGACACCTCACGTTACTTTATTTATGATTGGTCGAGGGGCGGGACAGAAGACGAGAGCAGGGGAGAGTAGCGAGAGAAGCGGGGTGAACGTGAGCTCTCCTCACACCGCTGCGGCGTGTTTCCTGTCTGAGTTGCCATGAGCTAAATAACTGAGTAAGTGTAGGATTAAGTGAAGGTTAGTAAGGTGCTAAACAGCTACCAGCTTTATTTAGTATATGTTTGTTTGAAAGTTAACTGTAACCTCCTCGGCTACTGCTGGTTAGCCCGAATGCTAAGTCTGTGCTAGCGAATGTACGGACAGTGGAGCTACCGCTTAGCACCAGACAGTGCGTCGCGGGAGCGGACTGATTCAGAGGGAGACCCGCTGTTTCCCTCCTGCTTTGTTCCTGGACTGTTCTTCATTGCCACGGCTGAGAGCGGCTGGTGACATTGCTTCATGGCCGCTGAGATGAGCTGCGGACTTTTCTTCAGTGCCACAGAGAGGAGGTGCGGACTTTTCTTCCTCCACTGACGGAGAGTGGAGCAGCGCGGCTGAACCGGGTTCGGACCCGTCTTCTTCTTTATGGCTCTTTCTGGATTAACGTTGAACTGACTGTTCGACGTGCTGCCAACGTTCAGTGCATCGAACTCGAGTCAGGCCCGCGACGGGGTTTAGTTTATTTTAATGCCGGCTTTTGTTATTTTTGTGTGGGCCCACATTAAAGTGTTAAGAGTGTATTAATGTGTTCTAACGGATTTAAGCACTTAAAGTGAACTAGTAATAGCTGGTTATTTCTTCTGGTCAGTTTAAATAGTTTCATGGTATTTTGATGACCAACTAGATAAGTATCATAAGAGTGTTTAGTGCCATTAGTCAGGTTTAAAGGGTACTTGCCTATCATTTCATTTACCTCGTGGTAGTTTTTCTGATACTCTGAATGAGTGCTGAGAGTGTGTTTTGTTTGTTTTCATTTACTAAAAAGTAAAGACATTGATAAGTGTCAATAAATACTTTAAAATGCATAGTCACCTCTTGGTCGGTTTAATAAATAAGCATATTTAAAAACCGAACGTTTGCAGTGTTTAAAGGTAAAACATGTCATCACACTAGAGTCAGTTAATTCATTTCGTGTATGAGGAAGCAAGGTAAGGTAGGTTCAATTACAGGACATATAAACTTTAAGGAGCAATAATAGTAATAAGATTAACGTGACTTCTAAGAGAAGAACCCAGGGCGCTGTATCTCCGACTAGTTGATACATAGGAAGCGCTACACACAAAAACTCATCACAACACAGACTCAAACAAAGACAGACACACAAACTCATCACAACACATACTCAAACAAAGACAGACACACAAACTCATCACAACACAGACTCAAACAAAGACAGACACACAAACTCATCACAACACATACTCAAACAAAGACAGACACAAAAACTCATCACAACACTCAAACAAAGACAGACACACAAACTCATCACAACACAGACTCACACAAAGACAGACACAAAAACTCATCACAACACAGACTCAAACAAAGACAGACACACAAACTCATCACAACACATACACAAGGACAGTCGCACAAACTCATCACAACACAGACTCAAACAAAGACAGACACACAAACTCATCACAACACTCACACAAAGACAGACACACAAACTCATCACAACACTCACACAAAGACAGACGCACAAACTCATCACAACACTCACACAAACACAGACACACAAACTCATCACAACACTCACACAAAGACAGACGCACAAACTCATCACATGTTCATGTATCATGCTCCATCGTTCCTGTGCGGGGCTTGGACCCGGAAGACAAACAACATAACAGGTGTCATAATGTTGTCTGCCTTAGGCCATCATCAGAAGCACATCACAACAAAGACTCACACAAAGACAGTCGCACAAACTAATCACAACACAGACTCAAACAAAGACAGACACAAAAACTCATCACAACACAGACTCACACAAAGACAGACGCACAAACTCATCACAACGCAGACTCACAAAGACAGACGCACAAACTAATCACAACGCAGACTCACACAAAGACAGTCGCACAAACTAATCACAACACAGACTCAAACAAAGACAGACACAAAAACTCATCACAACACATACTCAACCAAAGACAGACACAAAAACTCATCACAACACAGACTCACACAAAGACAGACGCACAAACTCATCACAACACAGACTTACACAAAGACAGACGCACAAACTCATCACAACGCAGACTCACACAAAGACAGACGCACAAACTAATCACAACACAGACTCACACAAAGACAGACGCACAAACTCATCACAACACAAACTCATCACAACACTAACACAAAGGCAGACACACAAACTCATCACAACACAGACTCACACAAAGACAGACGCACAAACTCATCACAACACAGACTCACAAAGACAGACGCACAAACTCATCACAACACAGACTTACACAAAGACAGACGCACAAACTCATCACAACACAGACTCACACAAAGACAGACGCACAAACTCATCACAACACTCACACAAAGACAGACGCACAAACTCATCACAACACAGACTCACACAAAGACAGACGCACAAACTCATCACAACACTCACACAAAGACAGACGCACAAACTCATCACAACACAGACTCACACAAAGACAGACACACAAACTCATCACAGCACAGACTCACACAAAGACAGACGCACAAACTCATCGCAACACAAACTCATCACAACACAGACTCACACAAAGACAGACGCACAAACTCATCACAACACTCTCAAAGACAGACACACAAACTCATCACAACACAGACTCACACCAAGACAGACGCACAAACTAATCACAACACAGACTCACACAAAGACAGACGCACAAACTCATCACAACACTCACACAAAGACAGACACACAAACTCATCATCACAACACAGACTCACACAAAGACAGACGCACAAACTCATCATCACAACACAGACTCACACAAAGACAGACACACAAACTCATCACAACACTCACAAAAACAAACTCATCACAACACTCACACAAAGACAGACGCACAAACTCATCACAACACTCACACAAAGACAGACGCACAAACTCATCACAACACTCACACAAAGACAGACGCACAAACTCATCACAACACAGACTCACACAAAGACAGACGCACAAACTCATCACAACACTCACAAAAACAAACTCATCACAACACACACTCAGACAGATGCACAAACTCATCACAACACTCACACAAAGACAGAGTCACAAACTTATCATCACAACACAGACTCACACAAAGACAGACGCACAAACTCATCACAACACAGACTCTCAAAGACAGACACACAAACTCATCACAACACAGACTCACACAAAGACAGACACACAAACTCATCACAACACAGACTCACACAAAGACAGACGCACAAACTCATCATCACAACACAGACTCACACAAAGACAGACACACAAACTCATCACAACACTCACAAAAACAAACTCATCACAACACTCACACAAAGAGAGACGCACAAACTCATCACAACACTCACAAAAACAAACTCATCACAACACTCACACAAAGACAGACGCACAAACTCATCACAACACTCACACAAAGACTTACGCACAAACTCATCACAACACTCACAAAAACAAACTCATCACAACACTCACACAAAGACAGACGCACAAACTCATCACAACACTCACAAAAACAAACTCATCACAACACTCACACAAAGACAGACGCACAAACTCATCACAACACTCACAAAAACAAACTCATCACAACACACACTCAGACAGATGCACAAACTCATCACAACACTCACACAAAGACAGACGCACAAACTCATCACAACACTCACACAAAGACAGACGCACAAACTCATCACAACACTCACACAAAGACAGACACACAAACTCATCATCACAACACAGACTCACACAAAGACAGACGCACAAACTCATCACAACACAGACTCACACAAAGACAGAGTCACAAACTTATCATCACAACACAGACTCACACAAAGACAGACGCACAAACTCATCACAACACAGACTCTCAAAGACAGACACACAAACTCATCACAACACAGACTCACACAAAGACAGACACACAAACTCATCACAACACAGACTCACACAAAGAAAGACGCACAAACTCATCACAACACAGACTTACACAAAGACTTACGCACAAACTCATCACAACACAGACTTACACAAAGACAGACGCACAAACTCATCACAACACAGACTCACACAAAAACAGACACACAAACTCATCACAACACAGACTCACACAAAGACAGACGCACAAACTCATCACAACACAAACTCATCACAACACAGACTCACACAAAGACAGACGCACAAACTCATCACAACACAAACTCATCACAACACAGACTCACACAAAGACAGACACACAAACTCATCACAACACAGACTCACAGAAAGACAGACGCACAAACTCATCACAACACAGACTCACACAAAGACAGACACACAAACTCATCACAACACAAACTCATCACAACACAGACTCACACAAAGACAGACACACAAACTCATCACAACACAGACTCACACAAAGACTTACGCACAAACTCATCACAACACTCACAAAAACAAACTCATCACAACACTCACACAAAGACAGACGCACAAACTCATCACAACACTCACAAAAACAAACTCATCACAACACTCACACAAAGACAGACGCACAAACTCATCACAACACTCACAAAAACAAACTCATCACAACACACACTCAGACAGATGCACAAACTCATCACAACACTCACACAAAGACAGACGCACAAACTCATCACAACACTCACACAAAGACAGACGCACAAACTCATCACAACACTCACACAAAGACAGACACACAAACTCATCATCACAACACAGACTCACACAAAGACAGACGCACAAACTCATCACAACACAGACTCACACAAAGACAGAGTCACAAACTTATCATCACAACACAGACTCACACAAAGACAGACGCACAAACTCATCACAACACAGACTCTCAAAGACAGACACACAAACTCATCACAACACAGACTCACACAAAGACAGACACACAAACTCATCACAACACAGACTCACACAAAGAAAGACGCACAAACTCATCACAACACAGACTTACACAAAGACTTACGCACAAACTCATCACAACACAGACTTACACAAAGACAGACGCACAAACTCATCACAACACAGACTCACACAAAAACAGACACACAAACTCATCACAACACAGACTCACACAAAGACAGACGCACAAACTCATCACAACACAAACTCATCACAACACAGACTCACACAAAGACAGACGCACAAACTCATCACAACACAAACTCATCACAACACAGACTCACACAAAGACAGACACACAAACTCATCACAACACAGACTCACAGAAAGACAGACGCACAAACTCATCACAACACAGACTCACACAAAGACAGACACACAAACTCATCACAACACAAACTCATCACAACACAGACTCACACAAAGACAGACACACAAACTCATCACAACACAGACTCACACAAAGACAGACGCACAAACTCATCACAACACAAACTCATCACAACACAAACTCATCATCACAACACAGACTCACACAAAGACAGACACACAAACTCATCATCACAACACAGACTCACACAAAGACAGAAGCACAAACTCATCACAACACTCACACAAAGACAGACGCACAAACTCATCACAACACTCACAAAGACAGACACACAAACTTATCATCACAACACTCACAAAGACAGACACTCAAACTCATCACAACACAGACTCACACAAAGACAGACACACAAACTCATCATCACAACACAGACTCACACAAAGACAGACACACAAACTCATCACAACACTCACAAAGACAGACGCACAAACTTATCATCACAACACTCACAAAGACAGACGCACAAACTCATCACAACACAGACTCACACAAAGACAGACGCACAAACTCATCACAACACTCACACAAAGACTTACGCACAAACTCATCACAACACTCACAAAGACAGACACACAAACTCATCACAACACAGACTCACACAAAGACAGACACACAAACTCATCATCACAACACAGACTCACACAAAGACAGACGCACAAACTCATCACAACACTCACACAAAGACAGACACACAAACTCATCACAACACTCGCACAAAGACAGATGCACAAACTCATCACAACACTCACACAAAGACAGACGCACAAACTCATCACAACACTCACACAAAGACAGACACACAAACTCATCACAACACTCACACAAAGACAGACGCACAAACTCATCACAACACTCACACAAAGACAGACACACAAACTCATCACAACACTCACACAAAGACAGACGCACAAACTCATCACAACACAGACTCACACAAAGACAGACGCACAAAGTCATTATCACAACACAGACTCACACAAAGACAGACGCACAAACTCATCATAACACAGATTCACACAAAGACAGACACACAAACTCATCACAACACAGACTCACACAGACAGACGCACAAACTCATCACAACACTCACACAAAGACTTACGCACAAACTCATCACAACACTCACAAAAACAAACTCATCACAACACTCACACAAAGACAGATGCACAAACTCATCACAACACTCACAAAAACAAACCCACAAACTCATCACAACACTCACAAAAACAAACTCATCACAACACTCACACAGACAGACGCAGAAACTCATCACAACACACACACAAAGACAGACGCACAAACTCATCACAACACTCACACAAAGACAGACACAAACTCATCACAACACTCACAAAAACAGACACACAAACTCATCACAACACAGACTCACACAAAGACAGACGCACAAACTCATCACAACACAAACTCATCACAACACAGACTCACACAAAGACAGACGCACAAACTCATCACAACACAAACTCATCACAACACAGACTCACACAAAGACAGACACACAAACTCATCACAACACAGACTCACAGAAAGACAGACGCACAAACTCATCACAACACAGACTCACACAAAGACAGACGCACAAACTCATCACAACACAGACTCACACAAAGACAGACACACAAACTCATCACAACACAAACTCATCACAACACAGACTCACACAAAGACAGACACACAAACTCATCACAACACAGACTCACACAAAGACAGACGCACAAACTCATCACAACACAAACTCATCACAACACAAACTCATCACAACACAGACTTACACAAAGACAGACACAGAAACTCATCATCACAACACAGACTCACACAAAGACAGACGCAAACTCATCACAACACTCACACAAAGACAGACGCACAAACTCATCACAACACTCACAAAGACAGACACACAAACTTATCATCACAACACTCACAAAGACAGACACACAAACTCATCACAACACAGACTCACACAAAGACAGACACACAAACTCATCATCACAACACAGACTCACACAAAGACAGACACACAAACTCATCACAACACTCACAAAGACAGACGCACAAACTTATCATCACAACACTCACAAAGACAGACACACAAACTCATCATCACAACACAGACTCACACAAAGACAGACGCACAAACTCATCACAACACTCACACAAAGACTTACGCACAAACTCATCACAAGACTCACAAAGACAGACACACAAACTCATCACAACACAGACTCACACAAAGACAGACGCACAAACTCATCACAACACTCACACAAAGACAGACGCACAAACTCATCACAACACTCACACAAAGGCAGACACACAAACTCATCACAACACAAACTCATCACAACACAGACTCACACAAAGACAGACACACAAACTCATCACAACGCAGACTCACACAAAGACAGACGCACAAACTCATCACAGCACAGACTCACACAAAGACAGACGCACAAACTCATCACAACACAGACTCACACAAAGACAGACGCACAAACTCATCACAACACTCACAAAAACAAACTCATCACAACACACACACAAAGACAGACGCACAAACTCATCACAACACTCACACAAAGACAGACACACAAACTCATCACAACACAGACTCACACAAATACAGACGCACAAACTCATCACAACACTCACAAAGACAGACACACAAACTCATCACAACACAGACTCACACAAATACAGACGCACAAACTCATCACAACACAGACTCACACAAAGACAGACGCACAAACTTATCATCACAACACAGACTCACACAAAGACAGACGCAGAAACTCATCACAACACACACACAAAGACAGACGCACAAACTCATCACAACACTCACACAAAAACAAACCCACAAATTCATCACAACACTCACACAAAGACAGACGCACAAACTCATCACAACACTCACACAAAAACAAACCCACAAATTCATCACAACACTCACACAAAGACAGACACAAAAACTCATCACAACACAGACTCAAACAAAGACAGTCGCACAAACTCATCACAACACAGACTCAAACAAAGACAGACACAAAAACTCATCACAACACTCACACAAAGACAGACACACAAACTCATCACAACACTCACAAAGACAGACGCACAAACTCATCACAACACTCACACAAAGACAGACACAAAAACTCATCACAACACTCACACAAAGACAGACACACAAACTCATCACAACACTCACAAAGACAGACGCACAAACTCATCACAACACTCACACAAAGACAGACGCACAAACTCATCACATGTTCACGTATCATGCTCCATCGTTCCTGTCGGGGCTTGGACCCGGAAGACAAACAACATAACAGGTGTCATGTTGTTGTCTGCCTTAGGCCATCATCAGAAGCACATCACAACAAAGACTTACACAAAGACAGTTGCACAAACTAATCACAACACAGACTCACACAAAGACAGACACAAAAACTCATCACAACACAGACTCAAACAAAGACAGACACAAAAACTCATCACAACACATACTCAAACAAAGACAGACACAAAAACTCATCACAACACAGACTCACACAAAGACAGACACACAAACTCATCACAACACAGACTCACACAAAGACAAACGCACAAACTCATCACAACACAGACTCACACAAAGACAGACGCACAAACTCATCACAACACAGACTCACAAAGACAGACGCACAAACTCATCACAACACAGACTCACACAAAGACTTACGCACAAACTCATCACAACACAGACTCACACAAAGACAGACACAAACTCATCAGAACACAAACTCATCATCACAACACAGACTCACACAAAGACAGACACACAAACTCATCACAACACAGACTCACACAAAGACTGTCGCACAAACTCATCACAACACAGACTTACACAAAGACAGACGCACAAACTCATCACAACACAGACTCACACAAAGACAGACGCACAAACTCATCACAACACAAACTCATCACAACACTAACACAAAGGCAGACACACAAACTCATCACAACACAGACTCACACAAAGACAGACGCACAAACTCATCACAGCACAGACTCACACAAAGACAGACGCACAAACTCATCACAACACAGACTCACACATAGACAGACGCACAAACTCATCACAACACTCACACAACGACAGACGCACAAACTCATCACAACACTCACACAAAGACAGACGCACAAACTCATCACAACACTCACACAAAGACAGACGCACAAACTCATCACAACACAGACTCACACAAAGACAGACGCACAAACTCATCACAACACAGACTCACACAAAGACAGACGCACAAACTCATCACAACACTCTCAAAGACAGACACACAAACTCATCACAACACAGACTCACAAAGACAGACACACAAACTCATCACAACACAGACTCACACAAAGACAGACACACAAACTCATCACAACACAGACTCACACAAAGACAGACACACATACTCATCACAACACAGACTTACACAAAGACAGACGCACAAACTCATCATCACAACACAGACTCACACAAAGACAGACGCACAAACTCATCACAACACAGACTCACACAAAGACAGACGCACAAACTCATCATAACACAGACTCACACAAAGACAGACACACAAACTCATCACAACACAGACTCACACAAAGACAGACGCACAAACTCATCACAACACTCACACAAAGACAGACGCACAAACTCATCACAACACTCACACAAAGACAGACACACAAACTCATCACAACACTCACACAAAGACAGACGCACAAACTCATCATCACAACACAGACTCACACAAAGACAGATGCACAAACTCATTATCACAACACAGACTCACACAAAGACAGACGCACAAACTCATCATAACACAGACTCACACAAAGACAGATGCACAAACTCATTATCACAACACAGACTCAAACAAAGACGGACACACAAACTCATCATAACACAGACTCACACAAAGACAGACGCACAAACTCATCACAACACAGACTCACACAAAGACAGACGCACAAACTCATCACAACACTCACACAACGACAGACGCACAAACTCATCACAACACTCACACAAAGACAGACACAAAAACTCATCACAACACTCACACAAAGACAGACACACAAACTCATCACAACACTCACAAAGACAGACGCACAAACTCATCACAACACTCACACAAAGACAGACGCACAAACTCATCACATGTTCACGTATCATGCTCCATCGTTCCTGTCGGGGCTTGGACCCGGAAGACAAACAACATAACAGGTGTCATGTTGTTGTCTGCCTTAGGCCATCATCAGAAGCACATCACAACAAAGACTTACACAAAGACAGTTGCACAAACTAATCACAACACAGACTCACACAAAGACAGACACAAAAACTCATCACAACACAGACTCAAACAAAGACAGACACAAAAACTCATCACAACACATACTCAAACAAAGACAGACACAAAAACTCATCACAACACAGACTCACACAAAGACAGACACACAAACTCATCACAACACAGACTCACACAAAGACAAACGCACAAACTCATCACAACACAGACTCACACAAAGACAGACGCACAAACTCATCACAACACAGACTCACAAAGACAGACGCACAAACTCATCACAACACAGACTCACACAAAGACTTACGCACAAACTCATCACAACACAGACTCACACAAAGACAGACACAAACTCATCAGAACACAAACTCATCATCACAACACAGACTCACACAAAGACAGACACACAAACTCATCACAACACAGACTCACACAAAGACTGTCGCACAAACTCATCACAACACAGACTTACACAAAGACAGACGCACAAACTCATCACAACACAGACTCACACAAAGACAGACGCACAAACTCATCACAACACAAACTCATCACAACACTAACACAAAGGCAGACACACAAACTCATCACAACACAGACTCACACAAAGACAGACGCACAAACTCATCACAGCACAGACTCACACAAAGACAGACGCACAAACTCATCACAACACAGACTCACACATAGACAGACGCACAAACTCATCACAACACTCACACAACGACAGACGCACAAACTCATCACAACACTCACACAAAGACAGACGCACAAACTCATCACAACACTCACACAAAGACAGACGCACAAACTCATCACAACACAGACTCACACAAAGACAGACGCACAAACTCATCACAACACAGACTCACACAAAGACAGACGCACAAACTCATCACAACACTCTCAAAGACAGACACACAAACTCATCACAACACAGACTCACAAAGACAGACACACAAACTCATCACAACACAGACTCACACAAAGACAGACACACAAACTCATCACAACACAGACTCACACAAAGACAGACACACATACTCATCACAACACAGACTTACACAAAGACAGACGCACAAACTCATCATCACAACACAGACTCACACAAAGACAGACGCACAAACTCATCACAACACAGACTCACACAAAGACAGACGCACAAACTCATCATAACACAGACTCACACAAAGACAGACACACAAACTCATCACAACACAGACTCACACAAAGACAGACGCACAAACTCATCACAACACTCACACAAAGACAGACGCACAAACTCATCACAACACTCACACAAAGACAGACACACAAACTCATCACAACACTCACACAAAGACAGACGCACAAACTCATCATCACAACACAGACTCACACAAAGACAGATGCACAAACTCATTATCACAACACAGACTCACACAAAGACAGACGCACAAACTCATCATAACACAGACTCACACAAAGACAGATGCACAAACTCATTATCACAACACAGACTCAAACAAAGACGGACACACAAACTCATCATAACACAGACTCACACAAAGACAGACGCACAAACTCATCACAACACAGACTCACACAAAGACAGACGCACAAACTCATCACAACACAGACTCACAAAGACAGACGCACAAACGCATCACAACACAGACTCACACAAAGACTTACGCACAAACTCATCACAACACAGACTTACACAAAGACAGACGCACAAACTCATCACAACACAGACTCACACAAAGACAGACGCACAAACTCATCACAACACAAACTCATCACAACACTAACACAAAGGCAGACACACAAACTCATCACAACACAGACTCACACAAAGACAGACGCACAAACTCATCACAGCACAGACTCACACAAAGACAGACGCACAAACTCATCACAACACAGACTCACACAAAGACAGACGCACAAACTCATCACAACACTCACAGAAAAACAAACCCACAAACTCATCACAACACTCACACAACGACAGACGCACAAACTCATCACAACACAGACTCACAAAGACAGACGCACAAACTCATCACAACACTCACACAAAGACAGACACACAAACTCATCACAACACAGACTCACACAAAGACAGACGCACAAACTCATCACAACACAAACTCACACAAAGACAGACGCACAAACTCATCACAACACAGACTCACACAAAGACTTACGCACAAACTCATCACAACACTCTCAAAGACAGACACACAAACTCATCACAACACAGACTCACAAAGACAGACACACAAACTCATCACAACACAGACTCACACAAAGACAGACACACAAACTCATCACAACACAGACTCACAAAGACAGACGCACAAACTCATCACAACACAGACTCACACAAAGACTTACGCACAAACTCATCACAACACAGACTCAAACAAAGACAGACACAAACTCATCAGAACACAAACTCATCATCACAACACAGACTCACACAAAGACAGACACACAAACTCATCACAACACAGACTCACACAAAGACTGTCGCACAAACTCATCAGAACACAAACTCATCATCACAACACAGACTCACACAAAGACAGACACACAAACTCATCACAACACAGACTCACACAAAGACTGTCGCACAAACTCATCACAACACAGACTTACACAAAGACAGACGCACAAACTCATCACAACACAGACTCACACAAAGACTGTCGCACAAACTCATCACAACACAGACTTACACAAAGACAGACGCACAAACTCATCACAACACAGACTCACACAAAGACAGACGCACAAACTCATCACAACACAAACTCATCACAACACTAACACAAAGGCAGACACACAAACTCATCACAACACAGACTCACACAAAGACAGACGCACAAACTCATCACAGCACAGACTCACACAAAGACAGACGCACAAACTCATCACAACACAGACTCACACAAAGACAGACGCACAAACTCATCACAACACTCACACAACGACAGACGCACAAACTCATCACAACACTCACACAAAGACAGACGCACAAACTCATCACAACACTCACACAAAGACAGACGCACAAACTCATCACAACACAGACTCACACAACGACAGACGCACAAACTCATCACAACACAGACTCACAAAGACAGACGCACAAACTCATCACAACAGACTCACACAAAGACTTACGCACAAACTCATCACAACACAGACTCACACAAAGACAGACACAAACTCATCAGAACACAAACTCATCATCACAACACAGACTCACACAAAGACAGACACACAAACTCATCACAACACAGACTCACACAAAGACTGTCGCACAAACTCATCACAACACAGACTTACACAAAGACAGACGCACAAACTCATCACAACACAGACTCACACAAAGACTGTCGCACAAACTCATCACAACACAGACTTACACAAAGACAGACGCACAAACTCATCACAACACAGACTCACACAAAGACAGACGCACAAACTCATCACAACACAAACTCATCACAACACTAACACAAAGGCAGACACACAAACTCATCACAACACAGACTCACACAAAGACAGACGCACAAACTCATCACAGCACAGACTCACACAAAGACAGACGCACAAACTCATCACAACACAGACTCACACAAAGACAGACGCACAAACTCATCACAACACTCACACAACGACAGACGCACAAACTCATCACAACACTCACACAAAGACAGACGCACAAACTCATCACAACACTCACACAAAGACAGACGCACAAACTCATCACAACACAGACTCACACAAAGACAGACGCACAAACTCATCACAACACAGACTCACACAAAGACAGACGCACAAACTCATCACAACACTCTCAAAGACAGACACACAAACTCATCACAACACAGACTCACAAAGACAGACACACAAACTCATCACAACACAGACTCACACAAAGACAGACACACAAACTCATCACAACACAGACTCACACAAAGACAGACGCACAAACTCATCACAACACTCACACAAAGACAGACGCACAAACTCATCACAACACTCACACAAAGACAGACACACAAACTCATCACAACACTCACACAAAGACAGACGCACAAACTCATCATCACAACACAGACTCACACAAAGACAGACGCACAAACTCATCACAACACAGACTCACACAAAGACAGACGCACAAACTCATCATAACACAGACTCACACAAAGACAGACACACAAACTCATCACAACACAGACTCACACAAAGACAGACGCACAAACTCATCACAACACTCACACAAAGACAGACGCACAAACTCATCACAACACTCACACAAAGACAGACACACAAACTCATCACAACACTCACACAAAGACAGACGCACAAACTCATCATCACAACACAGACTCACACAAAGACAGATGCACAAACTCATTATCACAACACAGACTCACACAAAGACAGACGCACAAACTCATCATAACACAGACTCACACAAAGACAGATGCACAAACTCATTATCACAACACAGACTCAAACAAAGACGGACACACAAACTCATCATAACACAGACTCACAAAGACAGACGCAGAAACTCATCACAACACTCACACAAAGACTTACGCACAAACTCATCACAACACTCACAAAAACAAACTCATCACAACACTCACACAAAGACAGACGCACAGACTCATCACAACACAAACTCATCACAACACTAACACAAATGCAGACACACAAACTCATCACAACACAGTCTCACACAAAGACAGACGCACAAACTCATCACAGCACAGACTCACACAAAGACAGACGCACAAACTCATCACAACACAGACTCACACAAAGACAGACGCACAAACTCATCACAACACTCACACAACGACAGACGCACAAACTCATCACAACACAGACTCACAAAGACAGACGCACAAACTCATCACAACACTCACACAAAGACAGACGCACAAACTCATCACAACACAGACTCACACATAGACAGACGCACAAACTCATCAGAACACAGACTCACACAAAGACAGACGCACAAACTCATCACAACACAGACTCACAAAGACAGACACACAAACTCATCACAACACAGACTCACAAAGACAGACACACAAACTCATCACAACACAGACTCACACAAAGACAGACACACATACTCATCACAACACAGACTCACACAAAGACAGACGCACAAACTCATCACAACACTCACACAAAGACAGACGCACAAACTCATCACAACACTCACACAAAGACAGACACACAAACTCATCACAACACTCACACAAAGACAGACGCACAAACTCATCATCACAACACAGACTCACACAAAGACAGACGCACAAACTCATCACAACACAGACTCACACAAAGACAGATGCACAAACTCATTATCACAACACAGACTCACACAAAGACAGACGCACAAACTCATCATAACACAGACTCACACAAAGACAGATGCACAAACTCATTATCACAACACAGACTCAAACAAAGACAGACACACAAACTCATCATAACACAGACTCACACAAAGACAGACGCAGAAACTCATCACAACACTCACACAAAGACTTACGCACAAACTCATCACAACACTCACAAAAACAAACTCATCACAACACTCACACAAAGACAGACGCACAGACTCATCACAACACACACAGACAGATGCACAAACTCATCACAACACTCACAAAAACAAACCCACAAACTCATCACAACACTCACACAGACAGACGCAGAAACTCATCACAACACACACACAAAGACAGACGCACAAACTCATCACAACACACTCATCACAGCACAGACTCACACAAAGACAGACGCAGAAACTCATCACAACACACACACAAAGACAGACGCACAAACTCATCACAACACTCACACAAAAACAAACCCACAAATTCATCACAACACTCACACAAAGACAGACACACAAACTCATCACAACACAGACTCACACAAAGACAGACGCAGAAACTCATCACAACAAACACACAAAGACAGACGCACAAACTCATCACAACACTCACACAAAAACAAACCCACAAATTCATCACAACACTCACACAAAGACAGACGCACAAACTCATCACAACACAAACTCATCACAACAGACTCACACAAAGACAGACACACAAACTCATCACAACACTCACACAAAGACAGACGCACAAACTCATCATCACAACACAGACTCACACAAAGACAGACGCACAAACTCATCATCACAACACAGACTCATACAAAGACAGACGCACAAACTCATCATAACACAGATTCACACAAAGACAGACACACAAACTCATCACAACACAGACTCACACAAAGACAGACGCACAAACTCATCACAACACTCACACAAAGACTTACGCACAAACTCATCACAACACTCACAAAAACAAACTCATCACAACACTCACACAAAGACAGACGCACAAACTCATCACAACACACACAGACAGATGCACAAACTCATCACAACACTCACAAAAACAAATCCACAATCTCATCACAACACTCACACAGACAGACGCAGAAACTCATCACAACACAGACTCACACAAAGACAGACGCACAAACTCATCACAACACAGACTCACACAAAGACAGACACACAAACTCATCACAACACAGACTCACACAAAGACAGACACACAAACTCATCACAACACAGACTCACACAAAGACAGACGCACAAACTCATCACAACACAAACTCATCACAACACAGACTCACACAAAGACAGACGCACAACCTTATCATCACAACACAGACTCACACAAAGACAGACGCACAAACTTATCATCACAACACTCACAAAGACAGACGCACAAACTCATCACAACACTCACACAAAGACAGATGCACAAACTCATCACAACACTCACACAACGACAGACGCACAAACTCATCACAACACACACAAAGACAGACGCACAAACTCATCACAACACTCACACAAAGACAGATGCACAAACTCATCACAACACAGACTCACAAAGATAGACGCACAAACTCATCACAACACAGACTCACACAAAGACAGACGCAGAAACTCATCACAACACAGACTCATCACAACACAGACTCACACAAAGACAGACGCATAAACTCATCACAACACAGACTCACACAAAGACAGACGCATAAACTCATCACAACACAGACTCACACAAAGACAGACGCAGAAACTCATCACAACACAGACTCATCACAACACAGACTCACACAAAGACAGACGCATAAACTCATCACAACACAGACTCACACAAAGACAGACGAGTAACTGTGTATTTATGTGTAGTGGTTTCTTCTGTCTTCTTAGTAAATCTTATGTTCTTAAACTTAGTTCTTTCCTAACCACTCTATAGTGACGACATTAAACTGTTTTACGCGTTGAGTTGGCTTCACACATGTTCCACATGTGTCCACGTTAAAACTACCGTGTTGCTCCGCCGTCACTCGTTTATTTTACTTAGACAGCATAACACATAACAATACACTTTACTTCCTGTCTCCTGATCACATGACTACGGAAGTCTGACAGAATCACAACAAACCTTCAAAATAAAATAGGAATAATCTCAGTAAATATTCCCAAGATAAACACAAACATATTGTCTGCTATGCTCTAGCAAATCATAATTCAAACAATAATAATCAAACTTATTAATGCAAAAATGGCGCTTACAGTATGTATGTGAAAAATAGAAAATCTGTTTATGAATAAAAATAATTCATGTTTTAATATTTGTTTGGGCCCCTGTCAGTCATGGGCCCTTAGAATCTTCCTCCCCCTCCGCTGTAAGGGAGGTCCAAGTTTCTGAGTTGGGAAGTCGTTCTTCAGACTTCCGTGTGTTCACTTGATTTCAGTTCAGAAAGTCTGAATGATGTATCAACAGCAAAAAATTGCGTTGATGCTACGAAGAAGATCTATGAAATGTAGCTGTTACAAGTTGTTTAAGCCAAAAGTTGATGTGCAATACGTGAGTTAATAAAAAGTATGTTAACATTAACTAAACATATTTTGCCCCCCCATGTGATGATGATGTGGATTTCCGTTGTTGATGATATGTTTGATGATGAAGAAATTCGCCGTTGAGACTGACTTGCTTTTGAACAGAATTATTTATTAATAAGATGCAGAATCACTGAACACGTCTGCTCAGGAGAGTCAAAAAGCCAATAATGATCTCTCCCGAACATCCATTGAGAGTGCTATTTATACATAATGTCACAGGGCACATGAGGACATCTGTTTCTTGTTCTTGGGTATCTCTCTGGACTCAGAGGTCCCTTTGTTCACGTTCCACTGTGGGGGATCCTATCTTAGATTTAGGCATTTCCTGGCAACTCAAAGAACATCCTGCCAACAACACCTCTGAGCAAACATTCCACTGAAGGAGACTCCTTTATCAGATACAAATTCTTTACAGATGTGTGCAGTATACAACTTAAAGAGCATTATAATATCTCTGTCCTAGATATTTAAGACACTTCAATGACGAGCCTGATGTCAAGTCGGGAAGTTGGTCACCTAATTCTTTTCCGAGTTTCCGAGTTGTTTTTTTCCGACTTGAGCAGGTGTTCATGTGTATTTTATAACTTGGAAAATTGTTTTCCCGATTTATCCGACACCACCTGAATGCACCAAGTCCCCAGACACACCACTCTTTTTTAACTTTTTGGGCGATCTCTTTCAACTTCTACGTGTCTCCATCTCACCGCTCTGGTCTTGATACACCAATTGGAAGTCCTTATATGGAGAGATGGGGGGCGTGGTAGTATGCAGGTTGCAGGCACGCGCCTATGCGCGTATGCGCAGAGTAAAAACATTTCTACGCGCATATTAGTGAATGAGGCCCATTGTCTTCACCTGTGTGGTTTGTCTCACCTGTGTTTGATCACCATGTGTATTTAGTCTCTGTGTTCCTTCCCTCTTGTTGTCAGTTCATTGTCAGATTTTCCCAGTGTCAGTCGTCTACATCCTTGTGATTCCTCGTGGCTCCCTGTGCTTTTTACCTTTAGTGGATTTTTTCAGTTTGGACATTTTTTGAAGTAAGCCTTGTTTTGTCTATTGCTTTTATTTTTTTTAAATAAATAATTTTTGTATAGCTTCTGCACTTTGGTTCTCTCCTTTGTTTCTTCAATGAACATGACACGCCTTCTCTTCAAGAATATACTGTAGAGACCATCACTCCTGTTTTAGCTCAAATACACTGGCTTACAGTATGTTTTTTAATTAGTTTTAAGATCCAACTGATTGTTTTGAGGTTCAGGTTTAGCCCCTGGATATATTGCAGACCTTCTAATTTTTTATGAAACGACATCTGGAGATCCTCTACCAAATGACTTGTATTTATAGATGTTACACTGCATGCTCAAAACATGACTGTGCTTCCTCTGTTTGAGCACCTGTATTGTGTAACATCCTGCCAGAGGACATTAGGGTAGACAGATCAGTTAAAGCTTTAACACACGCATATTTCATTTACAGTAAACTATCTTTGGTTATTATTTAACCGGTTCATATGTCATATTCTAATCTAAACATTGACAAAAACCTAGCTGGACAATGTGCCATTTATTCTTGAAATTGAAACGGTTTGAATAAAAAACATAATTCACACCAATTTGTTGTTTTATTTAAGCAAAATAACATCAAAGAACCTTCACTGTTTCACTCATTTATGCTTGTCTAAGGTTGCAATATTTCTTTACATTCTCCATGTTTCTTAAATAAATGTGGCAAGTCACGGAAAGGATTGTAAACAGCATGTATCCAGTACTACAAATACTATGTGGATTTAATAAGAGCATAACTTTAATCTTTTTAAAAAAGAATGTTAAAGGATAAGGTTTTAAGTAGGAATCACAATCAAAGTGTCAAATGAAGCCATTTGCAGTGAACTTTCTGCACTCATAGCTCCAGTAACATGTAGCCATGTAGAAAAGAAAAGTTAAAAAGCATCAATTATAAAGTATTTCACATCAAGTCCTTTTTAAATATTTATTTTTCTGGACTACAAAAAAACACAACTAGGCAACATTAAAATAAAACTTGTTTAATAATGTTGATGTTAATAATGAAATAGAAAATCAAATACATGTTTATAAATAAGCTGCAGTTTAAATTAACACAAGAGTCAGGACTAGAAGACATGTTTCCCATTTCTATTTTTCAGACACGGTCTCACAGCAGCAGCCATAGCAGTGATGCCAGAGCTGACCAAGGAGTCCATTGTTTGATACTGGAGGTGCTTCAGCCTCGTCTCTTATCTCCCCTGGATACATTTTTGAAGAAGTTTGTTTTATTGTCTTCCCTGCCATTATTTCCTCTTTTGCGGTTTGATTGTCCTTGTGGCTCGTTATCAGGGTTGTCATGGACCTTGTGTCATTCTGCAGTTTCTCAATCTCAGTAAGCATGTGGACCTTAAGTTGTTGGAGCTCTGAGTATTTTTCATCTAGTGTTTTGTGGTCTTTCTCACAATCACATTGATACCTCCTGAATTGAGTTATTTGTTCAATATTTTTCTTCTCTAATGTTTCTTTCTGTAACCATGCCCCCTTGAAAAACTGATTGAATTCCTGTAGTCTCTTTGCCAGGTTGTTTTTCATTTTATGACTCCTGTGCTTCATGTGACTTATTTCTTTCTGCTCTTTTTTAGTGTCCTTCCAGATGTTTTGCAAAATATCCCTTTTTAACTTCTTATCTTCTGTGAGATGATGTTGATCTGATTTATTTATCCGAAAGGGCTGATCATATTGCTTTGTTTGTGACAGTGCACCAGATTCAGATTCAGACTCTGGAAGATTATTCAAGGCCTGCATACTGAAATCTTGCTCCTGTATCCCTTTTGTTACTGTATCGTCAGTTTGTGTTGCCATTTCAGACTTTGTAGTTACAATTTCTTTTCGATTGTTTTCTCTTTCTGACTTTACCTGAAGGGTCATGTCTTTAATCTGAGTTTTCTGTCTGTTTATCTCGCCAAACAGACTATCTGCATGTTCTTGCTTCTTGTGTATCTCAGCCATAGCCATTTCCAAAGTGTCTCTTTCCTCTTTTATTTTGTGTTTCTCTTCTTCCAAAATGTCATTTTGTTTCTGGATGTCACATTTAGTAAGCTCCAAGTCCTGTCTGTCTTTTATCAACATCTTTTTGGCTTCATCCAGATCCTCTCTCTCTTTCTCCAGCTCTGCCTTTAGTTTGTGAAGATCATGCCTTTCCACCTCAAACCTTTGATGCCATTGGTTTTCTTTGACTTGTTCCTGGAGATTCATGTCTGACACAAGCGTTAACAAGGCTTGCTTTTCTCTCTCCAACAGCTCAGTGTAACCAGTCATGTTTTCTTTCTGTTTGGTGAGTCCTTCAAGCTTCCCTTCCAGTTCAGTGTAAAGCTTTTGAAGATCTTCATTTTTGCGCTGCAAACTGGCCATTTGGTTATTCAGGTCTACACACATCTTTTCATACAGCTGTTGAAGTTTGACTCTCAGCATTTCTATTGGTTTCATTTGATTCATCAGTTCATCATCTTTCTGTTTCAGCACAGCCCTTTGTCCATCTAGTTCCTGTTTTTCATTGGAAAGCATTTCTCGTAGCCTCTCCAGATTAGTCTTCATCCGACTGAGTTGTTCTCTCTCTTCCCTGATGGTGGTCATATCAGTTTCAAACTCTTCTTTCTTCTTGTTGAGACCGTCCTTCAAACTTTCCAGTTCTTCTCTTTCTGACAGTACACTGTTCTTGTGCATTTCCAGTTTCTCTTGTAGCCCTTCAAGCTCAACTTCCTTACGCTCTTGTTCTTTTTGTTTCAAGGTGATCGAGTTCATGATGTTTTCCATTTGTTCTCTTTCTGACTTTACCTGAAGGGTCATGTCTTTAATCTGAGTTTTCTGTCTGTTTATCTCGCCAAACAGACTATCTGCATGTTCTTGCTTCTTGTGTATCTCAGCCATAGCCATTTCCAAAGTGTCTCTTACCTCTTTTATTTTGTGTTTCTCTTCTTCCAAAATGTCATTTTGTTTCTGGATGTCACATTTAGTAAGCTCCAAGTCCTGTCTGTCTTTTATCAACATCTTTTTGGCTTCATCCAGATCCTCTCTCTCTTTCTCCAGCTCTGCCTTTAGTTTGTGAAGATCATGCCTTTCCACCTCAAACCTTTGATGCCATTGGTTTTCTTTGACTTGTTCCTGGAGATTCATGTCTGACACAAGCGTTAACAAGGCTTGCTTTTCTCTCTCCAACAGCTCAGTGTAACCAGTCATGTTTTCTTTCTGTTTGGTGAGTCCTTCAAGCTTCCCTTCCAGTTCAGTGTAAAGCTTTTGAAGATCTTCATTTTTGTGCTGCAAACTGGCCATTTGGTTATTCAGGTCTACACACATCTTTTCATTCAGCTGTTGAAGTTTGACTCTCAGCATTTCTATTGGTTTCATTTGATTCATCAGTTCATCATCTTTCTGTTTCAGCACAGCCCTTTGTCCATCTAGTTCCTGTTTTTCATTGGAAAGCATTTCTCGTAGCCTCTCCAGATTAGTCTTCATCCGACTGAGTTGTTCTCTCTCTTCCCTGATGGTGGTCATATCAGTTTCAAACTCTTCTTTCTTCTTGTTGAGACCGTCCTTCAAACTTTCCAGTTCTTCTCTTTCTGACAGTACACTGTTCTTGTGCATTTCCAGTTTCTCTTGTAGCCCTTCAAGCTCAACTTCCTTACGCTCTTGTTCTTTTTGTTTCAAGGTGATCGAGTTCATGATGTTTTCCATTTGTTCTCTTTCTGACTTTACCTGAAGGGTCATGTCTTTAATCTGAGTTTTCTGTCTGTTTATCTCGCCAAACAGACTATCTGCATGTTCTTGCTTCTTGTGTATCTCAGCCATAGCCATTTCCAAAGTGTCTCTTCCATCTTTTATTTTGTGTTTCTCTTCTTCCAAAATGTCATTTTGTTTCTGGATGTCACATTTAGTAAGCTCCAAGTCCTGTCTGTCTTTTATCAACATCTTTTTGGCTTCATCCAGATCCTCTCTCTCTTTCTCCAGCTCTGCCTTTAGTTTGTGAAGATCATGCCTTTCCACCTCAAACCTTTGATGCCATTGGTTTTCTTTGACTTGTTCCTGGAGATTCATGTCTGACACAAGCGTTAACAAGGCTTGCTTTTCTCTCTCCAACAGCTCAGTGTAACCAGTCATGTTTTCTTTCTGTTTGGTGAGTCCTTCAAGCTTCCCTTCCAGTTCAGTGTAAAGCGTCTGCAGATCTTCATTTTTGTGCTGCAAACGGGCCATTTGGTTATTCAGGTCTACACACATCTTTTCATTCAGCTGTTGAAGTTTGACTCTCAGCATTTCTATTGGTTTCATTTGATTCATCAGTTCATCATCTTTCTGTTTCAGCACAGCCCTTTGTCCATCTAGTTCCTGTTTTTCATTGGAAAGCATTTCTCGTAGCCTCTCCAGATTAGTCTTCATCCGACTGAGTTGTTCTCTCTCTTCCCTGATGGTGGTCATATCAGTTTCAAACTCTTCTTTCTTCTTGTTGAGACCGTCCTTCAAACTTTCCAGTTCTTCTCTTTCTGACAGTACACTGTTCTTGTGCATTTCCAGTTTCTCTTGTAGCCCTTCAAGCTCAACTTCCTTACGCTCTTGTTCTTTTTGTTTCAAGGTGATCGAGTTCATGATGTTTTCCATTTGTTCTCTTTCTGACTTTACCTGAAGGGTCATGTCTTTAATCTGAGTTTTCTGTCTGTTTATCTCGCCAAACAGACTATCTGCATGTTCTTGCTTCTTGTGTATCTCAGCCATAGCCATTTCCAAAGTGTCTCTTTCCTCTTTTATTTTGTGTTTCTCTTCTTCCAAAATGTCATTTTGTTTCTGGATGTCACATTTAGTAAGCTCCAAGTCCTGTCTGTCTTTTATCAACATCTTTTTGGCTTCATCCAGATCCTCTCTCTCTTTCTCCAGCTCTGCCTTTAGTTTGTGAAGATCATGCCTTTCCACCTCAAACCTTTGATGCCATTGGTTTTCTTTGACTTGTTCCTGGAGATTCATGTCTGACACAAGCGTTAACAAGGCTTGCTTTTCTCTCTCCAACAGCTCAGTGTAACCAGTCATGTTTTCTTTCTGTTTGGTGAGTCCTTCAAGCTTCCCTTCCAGTTCAGTATAAAGCTTTTGAAGATCTTCATTTTTGTGCTGCAAACTGGCCATTTGGTTATTCAGGTCTACACACATCTTTTCATTCAGCTGTTGAAGTTTGACTCTCAGCATTTCTATTGGTTTCATTTGATTCATCAGTTCATCATCTTTCTGTTTCAGCACAGCCCTTTGTCCATCTAGTTCCTGTTTTTCATTGGAAAGCATTTCTCGTAGCCTCTCCAGATTAGTCTTCATCCGACTGAGTTGTTCTCTCTCTTCCCTGATGGTGGTCATATCAGTTTCAAACTCTTCTTTCTTCTTGTTGAGACCGTCCTTCAAACTTTCCAGTTCTTCTCTTTCTGACAGTACACTGTTCTTGTGCATTTCCAGTTTCTCTTGTAGCCCTTCAAGCTCAACTTCCTTACGCTCTTGTTCTTTTTGTTTCAAGGTGATCGAGTTCATGATGTTTTCCATTTGTTCTCTTTCTGACTTTACCTGAAGGGTCATGTCTTTAATCTGAGTTTTCTGTCTGTTTATCTCACCAAACAGACTATCTGCATGTTCTTGCTTCTTGTGTATCTCAGCCATAGCCATTTCCAAAGTGTCTCTTTCCTCTTTTATTTTGTGTTTCTCTTCTTCCAAAATGTCATTTTGTTTCTGGATGTCACATTTAGTAAGCTCCAAGTCCTGTCTGTCTTTTATCAACATCTTTTTGGCTTCATCCAGATCCTCTCTCTCTTTCTCCAGCTCTGCCTTTAGTTTGTGAAGATCATGCCTTTCCACCTCAAACCTTTGATGCCATTGGTTTTCTTTGACTTGTTCCTGGAGATTCATGTCTGACACAAGCGTTAACAAGGCTTGCTTTTCTCTCTCCAACAGCTCAGTGTAACCAGTCATGTTTTCTTTCTGTTTGGTGAGTCCTTCAAGCTTCCCTTCCAGTTCAGTATAAAGCTTTTGAAGATCTTCATTTTTGTGCTGCAAACTGGCCATTTGGTTATTCAGGTCTACACACATCTTTTCATTCAGCTGTTGAAGTTTGACTCTCAGCATTTCTATTGGTTTCATTTGATTCATCAGTTCATCATCTTTCTGTTTCAGCACAGCCCTTTGTCCATCTAGTTCCTGTTTTTCATTGGAAAGCATTTCTCGTAGCCTCTCCAGATTAGTCTTCATCCGACTGAGTTGTTCTCTCTCTTCCCTGATGGTGGTCATATCAGTTTCAAACTCTTCTTTCTTCTTGTTGAGACCGTCCTTCAAACTTTCCAGTTCTTCTCTTTCTGACAGTACACTGTTCTTGTGCATTTCCAGTTTCTCTTGTAGCCCTTCAAGCTCAACTTCCTTACGCTCTTGTTCTTTTTGTTTCAAGGTGATCGAGTTCATGATGTTTTCCATTTGTTCTCTTTCTGACTTTACCTGAAGGGTCATGTCTTTAATCTGAGTTTTCTGTCTGTTTATCTCGCCAAACAGACTATCTGCATGTTCTTGCTTCTTGTGTATCTCAGCCATAGCCATTTCCAAAGTGTCTCTTTCCTCTTTTATTTTGTGTTTCTCTTCTTCCAAAATGTCATTTTGTTTCTGGATGTCACATTTAGTAAGCTCCAAGTCCTGTCTGTCTTTTATCAACATCTTTTTGGCTTCATCCAGATCATCTCTCTCTTTCTCCAGCTCTGCCTTTAGTTTGTGAAGATCATGCCTTTCCACCTCAAACCTTTGATGCCATTGGTTTTCTTTGACTTGTTCCTGGAGATTCATGTCTGACACAAGCGTTAACAAGGCTTGCTTTTCTCTCTCCAACAGCTCAGTGTAACCAGTCATGTTTTCTTTCTGTTTGGTGAGTCCTTCAAGCTTCCCTTCCAGTTCAGTGTAAAGCTTTTGAAGATCTTCATTTTTGTGCTGCAAACTGGCCATTTGGTTATTCAGGTCTACACACATCTTTTCATTCAGCTGTTGAAGTTTGACTCTCAGCATTTCTATTGGTTTCATTTGATTCATCAGTTCATCATCTTTCTGTTTCAGCACAGCCCTTTGTCCATCTAGTTCCTGTTTTTCATTGGAAAGCATTTCTCGTAGCCTCTCCAGATTAGTCTTCATCCGACTGAGTTGTTCTCTCTCTTCCCTGATGGTGGTCATATCAGTTTCAAACTCTTCTTTCTTCTTGTTGAGACCGTCCTTCAAACTTTCCAGTTCTTCTCTTTCTGACAGTACACTGTTCTTGTGCATTTCCAGTTTCTCTTGTAGCCCTTCAAGCTCAACTTCCTTACGCTCTTGTTCTTTTTGTTTCAAGGTGATCGAGTTCATGATGTTTTCCATTTGTTCTCTTTCTGACTTTACCTGAAGGGTCATGTCTTTAATCTGAGTTTTCTGTCTGTTTATCTCGCCAAACAGACTATCTGCATGTTCTTGCTTCTTGTGTATCTCAGCCATAGCCATTTCCAAAGTGTCTCTTTCCTCTTTTATTTTGTGTTTCTCTTCTTCCAAAATGTCATTTTGTTGCTGGATGTCACATTTAGTAAGCTCCAAGTCCTGTCTGTCTTTTATCAACATCTTTTTGGCTTCATCCAGATCCTCTCTCTCTTTCTCCAGCTCTGCCTTTAGTTTGTGAAGATCATGCCTTTCCACCTCAAACCTTTGATGCCATTGGTTTTCTTTGACTTGTTCCTGGAGATTCATGTCTGACACAAGCGTTAACAAGGCTTGCTTTTCTCTCTCCAACAGCTCAGTGTAACCAGTCATGTTTTCTTTCTGTTTGGTGAGTCCTTCAAGCTTCCCTTCCAGTTCAGTATAAAGCTTTTGAAGATCTTCATTTTTGTGCTGCAAACTGGCCATTTGGTTATTCAGGTCTACACACATCTTTTCATTCAGCTGTTGAAGTTTGACTCTCAGCATTTCTATTGGTTTCATTTGATTCATCAGTTCATCATCTTTCTGTTTCAGCACAGCCCTTTGTCCATCTAGTTCCTGTTTTTCATTGGAAAGCATTTCTCGTAGCCTCTCCAGATTAGTCTTCATCCGACTGAGTTGTTCTCTCTCTTCCCTGATGGTGGTCATATCAGTTTCAAACTCTTCTTTCTTCTTGTTGAGACCGTCCTTCAAACTTTCCAGTTCTTCTCTTTCTGACAGTACACTGTTCTTGTGCATTTCCAATTTCTCTTGTAGCCCTTCAAGCTCAACTTCCTTACGCTCTTGTTCTTTTTGTTTCAAGGTGATCGAGTTCATGATGTTTTCCATTTGTTCTCTTTCTGACTTTACCTGAAGGGTCATGTCTTTAATCTGAGTTTTCTGTCTGTTTATCTCGCCAAACAGACTATCAGCATGTTCTTGCTTCTTGTGTATCTCAGCCATAGCCATTTCCAAAGTGTCTCTTTCCTCTTTTATTTTGTGTTTCTCTTCTTCCAAAATGTCATTTTGTTTCTGGATGTCACATTTAGTAAGCTCCAAGTCCTGTCTGTCTTTTATCAACATCTTTTTGGCTTCATCCAGATCCTCTCTCTCTTTCTCCAGCTCTGCCTTTAGTTTGTGAAGATCATGCCTTTCCACCTCAAACCTTTGATGCCATTGGTTTTCTTTGACTTGTTCCTGGAGATTCATGTCTGACACAAGCGTTAACAAGGCTTGCTTTTCTCTCTCCAACAGCTCAGTGTAACCAGTCATGTTTTCTTTCTGTTTGGTGAGTCCTTCAAGCTTCCCTTCCAGTTCAGTATAAAGCTTTTGAAGATCTTCATTTTTGTGCTGCAAACTGGCCATTTGGTTATTCAGGTCTACACACATCTTTTCATTCAGCTGTTGAAGTTTGACTCTCAGCATTTCTATTGGTTTCATTTGATTCATCAGTTCATCATCTTTCTGTTTCAGCACAGCCCTTTGTCCATCTAGTTCCTGTTTTTCATTGGAAAGCATTTCTCGTAGCCTCTCCAGATTAGTCTTCATCCGACTGAGTTGTTCTCTCTCTTCCCTGATGGTGGTCATATCAGTTTCAAACTCTTCTTTCTTCTTGTTGAGACCGTCCTTCAAACTTTCCAGTTCTTCTCTTTCTGACAGTACA
Source organism: Labrus mixtus (assembly GCF_963584025.1). Taxonomy (NCBI): domain Eukaryota; kingdom Metazoa; phylum Chordata; class Actinopteri; order Labriformes; family Labridae; genus Labrus; species Labrus mixtus. The sequence continues at coordinate 29,278,218 of NC_083625.1, forward strand.
CTGTTCTTGTGCATTTCCAGTTTCTCTTGTAGCCCTTCAAGCTCAACTTCCTTACGCTCTTGTTCTTTTTGTTTCAAGGTGATCGAGTTCATGATGTTTTCCATTTGTTCTCTTTCTGACTTTACCTGAAGGGTCATGTCTTTAATCTGAGTTTTCTGTCTGTTTATCTCGCCAAACAGACTATCTGCATGTTCTTGCTTCTTGTGTATCTCAGCCATAGCCATTTCCAAAGTGTCTCTTTCCTCTTTTATTTTGTGTTTCTCTTCTTCCAAAATGTCATTTTCTTTCTGGATGTCACATTTAGTAAGCTCCAAGTCCTGTCTGTCTTTTATCAACATCTTTTTGGCTTCATCCAGATCCTCTCTCTCTTTCTCCAGCTCTGCCTTTAGTTTGTGAAGATCATGCCTTTCCACCTCAAACCTTTGATGCCATTGGTTTTCTTTGACTTGTTCCTGGAGATTCATGTCTGACACAAGCGTTAACAAGGCTTGCTTTTCTCTCTCCAACAGCTCAGTGTAACCAGTCATGTTTTCTTTCTGTTTGGTGAGTCCTTCAGGCTTCCCTTCCAGGTCAGTATAAAGCTTTTGAAGATCTTCATTTTTGTGCTGCAAACTGGCCATTTGGTTATTCAGGTCTACACACATCTTTTCATTCAGCTGTTGAAGTTTGACTCTCAGCATTTCTATTGGTTTCATTTGATTCATCAGTTCATCATCTTTCTGTTTCAGCACAGCCCTTTGTCCATCTAGTTCCTGTTTTTCATTGGAAAGCATTTCTCGTAGCCTCTCCAGATTAGTCTTCATCCGACTGAGTTGTTCTCTCTCTTCCCTGATGGTGGTCATATCAGTTTCAAACTCTTCTTTCTTCTTGTTGAGACCGTCCTTCAAACTTTCCAGTTCTTCTCTTTCTGACAGTACACTGTTCTTGTGCATTTCCAGTTTCTCTTGTAGCCCTTCAAGCTCAACTTCCTTACGCTCTTGTTCTTTTTGTTTCAAGGTGATCGAGTTCATGATGTTTTCCATTTGTTCTCTTTCTGACTTTACCTGAAGGGTCATGTCTTTAATCTGAGTTTTCTGTCTGTTTATCTCACCAAACAGACTATCTGCATGTTCTTGCTTCTTGTGTATCTCAGCCATAGCCATTTCCAAAGTGTCTCTTTCCTCTTTTATTTTGTGTTTCTCTTCTTCCAAAATGTCATTTTGTTTCTGGATGTCACATTTAGTAAGCTCCAAGTCCTGTCTGTCTTTTATCAACATCTTTTTGGCTTCATCCAGATCCTCTCTCTCTTTCTCCAGCTCTGCCTTTAGTTTGTGAAGATCATGCCTTTCCACCTCAAACCTTTGATGCCATTGGTTTTCTTTGACTTGTTCCTGGAGATTCATGTCTGACACAAGCGTTAACAAGGCTTGCTTTTCTCTCTCCAACAGCTCAGTGTAACCAGTCATGTTTTCTTTCTGTTTGGTGAGTCCTTCAAGCTTCCCTTCCAGTTCAGTGTAAAGCTTTTGAAGATCTTCATTTTTGTGCTGCAAACTGGCCATTTGGTTATTCAGGTCTACACACATCTTTTCATTCAGCTGTTGAAGTTTGACTCTCAGCATTTCTATTGGTTTCATTTGATTCATCAGTTCATCATCTTTCTGTTTCAGCACAGCCCTTTGTCCATCTAGTTCCTGTTTTTCATTGGAAAGCATTTCTCGTAGCCTCTCCAGATTAGTCTTCATCCGACTGAGTTGTTCTCTCTCTTCCCTGATGGTGGTCATATCAGTTTCAAACTCTTCTTTCTTCTTGTTGAGACCGTCCTTCAAACTTTCCAGTTCTTCTCTTTCTGACAGTACACTGTTCTTGTGCATTTCCAGTTTCTCTTGTAGCCCTTCAAGCTCAACTTCCTTACGCTCTTGTTCTTTTTGTTTCAAGGTGATCGAGTTCATGATGTTTTCCATTTGTTCTCTTTCTGACTTTACCTGAAGGGTCATGTCTTTAATCTGAGTTTTCTGTCTGTTTATCTCGCCAAACAGACTATCTGCATGTTCTTGCTTCTTGTGTATCTCAGCCATAGCCATTTCCAAAGTGTCTCTTTCCTCTTTTATTTTGTGTTTCTCTTCTTCCAAAATGTCATTTTGTTGCTGGATGTCACATTTAGTAAGCTCCAAGTCCTGTCTGTCTTTTATCAACATCTTTTTGGCTTCATCCAGATCCTCTCTCTCTTTCTCCAGCTCTGCCTTTAGTTTGTGAAGATCATGCCTTTCCACCTCAAACCTTTGATGCCATTGGTTTTCTTTGACTTGTTCCTGGAGATTCATGTCTGACACAAGCGTTAACAAGGCTTGCTTTTCTCTCTCCAACAGCTCAGTGTAACCAGTCATGTTTTCTTTCTGTTTGGTGAGTCCTTCAAGCTTCCCTTCCAGTTCAGTGTAAAGCTTTTGAAGATCTTCATTTTTGTGCTGCAAACTGGCCATTTGGTTATTCAGGTCTACACACATCTTTTCATTCAGCTGTTGAAGTTTGACTCTCAGCATTTCTATTGGTTTCATTTGATTCATCAGTTCATCATCTTTCTGTTTCAGCACAGCCCTTTGTCCATCTAGTTCCTGTTTTTCATTGGAAAGCATTTCTCGTAGCCTCTCCAGATTAGTCTTCATCCGACTGAGTTGTTCTCTCTCTTCCCTGATGGTGGTCATATCAGTTTCAAACTCTTCTTTCTTCTTGTTGAGACCGTCCTTCAAACTTTCCAGTTCTTCTCTTTCTGACAGTACACTGTTCTTGTGCATTTCCAATTTCTCTTGTAGCCCTTCAAGCTCAACTTCCTTACGCTCTTGTTCTTTTTGTTTCAAGGTGATCGAGTTCATGATGTTTTCCATTTGTTCTCTTTCTGACTTTACCTGAAGGGTCATGTCTTTAATCTGAGTTTTCTGTCTGTTTATCTCGCCAAACAGACTATCTGCATGTTCTTGCTTCTTGTGTATCTCAGCCATAGCCATTTCCAAAGTGTCTCTTTCCTCTTTTATTTTGTGTTTCTCTTCTTCCAAAATGTCATTTTCTTTCTGGATGTCACATTTAGTAAGCTCCAAGTCCTGTCTGTCTTTTATCAACATCTTTTTGGCTTCATCCAGATCCTCTCTCTCTTTCTCCAGCTCTGCCTTTAGTTTGTGAAGATCATGCCTTTCCACCTCAAACCTTTGATGCCATTGGTTTTCTTTGACTTGTTCCTGGAGATTCATGTCTGACACAAGCGTTAACAAGGCTTGCTTTTCTCTCTCCAACAGCTCAGTGTAACCAGTCATGTTTTCTTTCTGTTTGGTGAGTCCTTCAAGCTTCCCTTCCAGTTCAGTGTAAAGCTTTTGAAGATCTTCATTTTTGTGCTGCAAACTGGCCATTTGGTTATTCAGGTCTACACACATCTTTTCATTCAGCTGTTGAAGTTTGACTCTCAGCATTTCTATTGGTTTCATTTGATTCATCAGTTCATCATCTTTCTGTTTCAGCACAGCCCTTTGTCCATCTAGTTCCTGTTTTTCATTGGAAAGCATTTCTCGTAGCCTCTCCAGATTAGTCTTCATCCGACTGAGTTGTTCTCTCTCTTCCCTGATGGTGGTCATATCAGTTTCAAACTCTTCTTTCTTCTTGTTGAGACCGTCCTTCAAACTTTCCAGTTCTTCTCTTTCTGACAGTACACTGTTCTTGTGCATTTCCAGTTTCTCTTGTAGCCCTTCAAGCTCAACTTCCTTACGCTCTTGTTCTTTTTGTTTCAAGGTGATCGAGTTCATGATGTTTTCCATTTGTTCTCTTTCTGACTTTACCTGAAGGGTCATGTCTTTAATCTGAGTTTTCTGTCTGTTTATCTCACCAAACAGACTATCTGCATGTTCTTGCTTCTTGTGTATCTCAGCCATAGCCATTTCCAAAGTGTCTCTTTCCTCTTTTATTTTGTGTTTCTCTTCTTCCAAAATGTCATTTTGTTTCTGGATGTCACATTTAGTAAGCTCCAAGTCCTGTCTGTCTTTTATCAACATCTTTTTGGCTTCATCCAGATCCTCTCTCTCTTTCTCCAGCTCTGCCTTTAGTTTGTGAAGATCATGCCTTTCCACCTCAAACCTTTGATGCCATTGGTTTTCTTTGACTTGTTCCTGGAGATTCATGTCTGACACAAGCGTTAACAAGGCTTGCTTTTCTCTCTCCAACAGCTCAGTGTAACCAGTCATGTTTTCTTTCTGTTTGGTGAGTCCTTCAAGCTTCCCTTCCAGTTCAGTGTAAAGCTTTTGAAGATCTTCATTTTTGTGCTGCAAACTGGCCATTTGGTTATTCAGGTCTACACACATCTTTTCATTCAGCTGTTGAAGTTTGACTCTCAGCATTTCTATTGGTTTCATTTGATTCATCAGTTCATCATCTTTCTGTTTCAGCACAGCCCTTTGTCCATCTAGTTCCTGTTTTTCATTGGAAAGCATTTCTCGTAGCCTCTCCAGATTAGTCTTCATCCGACTGAGTTGTTCTCTCTCTTCCCTGATGGTGGTCATATCAGTTTCAAACTCTTCTTTCTTCTTGTTGAGACCGTCCTTCAAACTTTCCAGTTCTTCTCTTTCTGACAGTACACTGTTCTTGTGCATTTCCAGTTTCTCTTGTAGCCCTTCAAGCTCAACTTCCTTACGCTCTTGTTCTTTTTGTTTCAAGGTGATCGAGTTCATGATGTTTTCCATTTGTTCTCTTTCTGACTTTACCTGAAGGGTCATGTCTTTAATCTGAGTTTTCTGTCTGTTTATCTCGCCAAACAGACTATCTGCATGTTCTTGCTTCTTGTGTATCTCAGCCATAGCCATTTCCAAAGTGTCTCTTTCCTCTTTTATTTTGTGTTTCTCTTCTTCCAAAATGTCATTTTGTTTCTGGATGTCACATTTAGTAAGCTCCAAGTCCTGTCTGTCTTTTATCAACATCTTTTTGGCTTCATCCAGATCCTCTCTCTCTTTCTCCAGCTCTGCCTTTAGTTTGTGAAGATCATGCCTTTCCACCTCAAACCTTTGATGCCATTGGTTTTCTTTGACTTGTTCCTGGAGATTCATGTCTGACACAAGCGTTAACAAGGCTTGCTTTTCTCTCTCCAACAGCTCAGTGTAACCAGTCATGTTTTCTTTCTGTTTGGTGAGTCCTTCAAGCTTCCCTTCCAGTTCAGTGTAAAGCTTTTGAAGATCTTCATTTTTGTGCTGCAAACTGGCCATTTGGTTATTCAGGTCTACACACATCTTTTCATACAGCTGTTGAAGTTTGACTCTCAGCATTTCTATTGGTTTCATTTGATTCATCAGTTCATCATCTTTCTGTTTCAGCACAGCCCTTTGTCCATCTAGTTCCTGTTTTTCATTGGAAAGCATTTCTCGTAGCCTCTCCAGATTAGTCTTCATCCGACTGAGTTGTTCTCTCTCTTCCCTGATGGTGGTCATATCAGTTTCAAACTCTTCTTTCTTCTTGTTGAGACCGTCCTTCAAACTTTCCAGTTCTTCTCTTTCTGACAGTACACTGTTCTTGTGCATTTCCAGTTTCTCTTGTAGCCCTTCAAGCTCAACTTCCTTACGCTCTTGTTCTTTTTGTTTCAAGGTGATCGAGTTCATGATGTTTTCCATTTGTTCTCTTTCTGACTTTACCTGAAGGGTCATGTCTTTAATCTGAGTTTTCTGTCTGTTTATCTCGCCAAACAGACTATCTGCATGTTCTTGCTTCTTGTGTATCTCAGCCATAGCCATTTCCAAAGTGTCTCTTTCCTCTTTTATTTTGTGTTTCTCTTCTTCCAAAATGTCATTTTGTTTCTGGATGTCACATTTAGTAAGCTCCAAGTCCTGTCTGTCTTTTATCAACATCTTTTTGGCTTCATCCAGATCCTCTCTCTCTTTCTCCAGCTCTGCCTTTAGTTTGTGAAGATCATGCCTTTCCACCTCAAACCTTTGATGCCATTGGTTTTCTTTGACTTGTTCCTGGAGATTCATGTCTGACACAAGCGTTAACAAGGCTTGCTTTTCTCTCTCCAACAGCTCAGTGTAACCAGTCATGTTTTCTTTCTGTTTGGTGAGTCCTTCAAGCTTCCCTTCCAGTTCAGTATAAAGCTTTTGAAGATCTTCATTTTTGTGCTGCAAACTGGCCATTTGGTTATTCAGGTCTACACACATCTTTTCATTCAGCTGTTGAAGTTTGACTCTCAGCATTTCTATTGGTTTCATTTGATTCATCAGTTCATCATCTTTCTGTTTCAGCACAGCCCTTTGTCCATCTAGTTCCTGTTTTTCATTGGAAAGCATTTCTCGTAGCCTCTCCAGATTAGTCTTCATCCGACTGAGTTGTTCTCTCTCTTCCCTGATGGTGGTCATATCAGTTTCAAACTCTTCTTTCTTCTTGTTGAGACCGTCCTTCAAACTTTCCAGTTCTTCTCTTTCTGACAGTACACTGTTCTTGTGCATTTCCAGTTTCTCTTGTAGCCCTTCAAGCTCAACTTCCTTACGCTCTTGTTCTTTTTGTTTCAAGGTGATCGAGTTCATGATGTTTTCCATTTGTTCTCTTTCTGACTTTACCTGAAGGGTCATGTCTTTAATCTGAGTTTTCTGTCTGTTTATCTCGCCAAACAGACTATCTGCATGTTCTTGCTTCTTGTGTATCTCAGCCATAGCCATTTCCAAAGTGTCTCTTTCCTCTTTTATTTTGTGTTTCTCTTCTTCCAAAATGTCATTTTGTTTCTGGATGTCACATTTAGTAAGCTCCAAGTCCTGTCTGTCTTTTATCAACATCTTTTTGGCTTCATCCAGATCCTCTCTCTCTTTCTCCAGCTCTGCCTTTAGTTTGTGAAGATCATGCCTTTCCACCTCAAACCTTTGATGCCATTGGTTTTCTTTGACTTGTTCCTGGAGATTCATGTCTGACACAAGCGTTAACAAGGCTTGCTTTTCTCTCTCCAACAGCTCAGTGTAACCAGTCATGTTTTCTTTCTGTTTGGTGAGTCCTTCAAGCTTCCCTTCCAGTTCAGTGTAAAGCTTTTGAAGATCTTCATTTTTGTGCTGCAAACTGGCCATTTGGTTATTCAGGTCTACACACATCTTTTCATTCAGCTGTTGAAGTTTGACTCTCAGCATTTCTATTGGTTTCATTTGATTCATCAGTTCATCATCTTTCTGTTTCAGCACAGCCCTTTGTCCATCTAGTTCCTGTTTTTCATTGGAAAGCATTTCTCGTAGCCTCTCCAGATTAGTCTTCATCCGACTGAGTTGTTCTCTCTCTTCCCTGATGGTGGTCATATCAGTTTCAAACTCTTCTTTCTTCTTGTTGAGACCGTCCTTCAAACTTTCCAGTTCTTCTCTTTCTGACAGTACACTGTTCTTGTGCATTTCCAATTTCTCTTGTAGCCCTTCAAGCTCAACTTCCTTACGCTCTTGTTCTTTTTGTTTCAAGGTGATCGAGTTCATGATGTTTTCCATTTGTTCTCTTTCTGACTTTACCTGAAGGGTCATGTCTTTAATCTGAGTTTTCTGTCTGTTTATCTCGCCAAACAGACTATCTGCATGTTCTTGCTTCTTGTGTATCTCAGCCATAGCCATTTCCAAAGTGTCTCTTTCCTCTTTTATTTTGTGTTTCTCTTCTTCCAAAATGTCATTTTGTTTCTGGATGTCACATTTAGTAAGCTCCAAGTCCTGTCTGTCTTTTATCAACATCTTTTTGGCTTCATCCAGATCCTCTCTCTCTTTCTCCAGCTCTGCCTTTAGTTTGTGAAGATCATGCCTTTCCACCTCAAACCTTTGATGCCATTGGTTTTCTTTGACTTGTTCCTGGAGATTCATGTCTGACACAAGCGTTAACAAGGCTTGCTTTTCTCTCTCCAACAGCTCAGTGTAACCAGTCATGTTTTCTTTCTGTTTGGTGAGTCCTTCAAGCTTCCCTTCCAGTTCAGTATAAAGCTTTTGAAGATCTTCATTTTTGTGCTGCAAACTGGCCATTTGGTTATTCAGGTCTACACACATCTTTTCATTCAGCTGTTGAAGTTTGACTCTCAGCATTTCTATTGGTTTCATTTGATTCATCAGTTCATCATCTTTCTGTTTCAGCACAGCCCTTTGTCCATCTAGTTCCTGTTTTTCATTGGAAAGCATTTCTCGTAGCCTCTCCAGATTAGTCTTCATCCGACTGAGTTGTTCTCTCTCTTCCCTGATGGTGGTCATATCAGTTTCAAACTCTTCTTTCTTCTTGTTGAGACCGTCCTTCAAACTTTCCAGTTCTTCTCTTTCTGACAGTACACTGTTCTTGTGCATTTCCAGTTTCTCTTGTAGCCCTTCAAGCTCAACTTCCTTACGCTCTTGTTCTTTTTGTTTCAAGGTGATCGAGTTCATGATGTTTTCCATTTGTTCTCTTTCTGACTTTACCTGAAGGGTCATGTCTTTAATCTGAGTTTTCTGTCTGTTTATCTCACCAAACAGACTATCTGCATGTTCTTGCTTCTTGTGTATCTCAGCCATAGCCATTTCCAAAGTGTCTCTTTCCTCTTTTATTTTGTGTTTCTCTTCTTCCAAAATGTCATTTTGTTTCTGGATGTCACATTTAGTAAGCTCCAAGTCCTGTCTGTCTTTTATCAACATCTTTTTGGCTTCATCCAGATCCTCTCTCTCTTTCTCCAGCTCTGCCTTTAGTTTGTGAAGATCATGCCTTTCCACCTCAAACCTTTGATGCCATTGGTTTTCTTTGACTTGTTCCTGGAGATTCATGTCTGACACAAGCGTTAACAAGGCTTGCTTTTCTCTCTCCAACAGCTCAGTGTAACCAGTCATGTTTTCTTTCTGTTTGGTGAGTCCTTCAAGCTTCCCTTCCAGTTCAGTGTAAAGCTTTTGAAGATCTTCATTTTTGTGCTGCAAACTGGCCATTTGGTTATTCAGGTCTACACACATCTTTTCATTCAGCTGTTGAAGTTTGACTCTCAGCATTTCTATTGGTTTCATTTGATTCATCAGTTCATCATCTTTCTGTTTCAGCACAGCCCTTTGTCCATCTAGTTCCTGTTTTTCATTGGAAAGCATTTCTCGTAGCCTCTCCAGATTAGTCTTCATCCGACTGAGTTGTTCTCTCTCTTCCCTGATGGTGGTCATATCAGTTTCAAACTCTTCTTTCTTCTTGTTGAGACCGTCCTTCAAACTTTCCAGTTCTTCTCTTTCTGACAGTACACTGTTCTTGTGCATTTCCAGTTTCTCTTGTAGCCCTTCAAGCTCAACTTCCTTACGCTCTTGTTCTTTTTGTTTCAAGGTGATCGAGTTCATGATGTTTTCCATTTGTTCTCTTTCTGACTTTACCTGAAGGGTCATGTCTTTAATCTGAGTTTTCTGTCTGTTTATCTCACCAAACAGACTATCTGCATGTTCTTGCTTCTTGTGTATCTCAGCCATAGCCATTTCCAAAGTGTCTCTTTCCTCTTTTATTTTGTGTTTCTCTTCTTCCAAAATGTCATTTTGTTTCTGGATGTCACATTTAGTAAGCTCCAAGTCCTGTCTGTCTTTTATCAACATCTTTTTGGCTTCATCCAGATCCTCTCTCTCTTTCTCCAGCTCTGCCTTTAGTTTGTGAAGATCATGCCTTTCCACCTCAAACCTTTGATGCCATTGGTTTTCTTTGACTTGTTCCTGGAGATTCATGTCTGACACAAGCGTTAACAAGGCTTGCTTTTCTCTCTCCAACAGCTCAGTGTAACCAGTCATGTTTTCTTTCTGTTTGGTGAGTCCTTCAAGCTTCCCTTCCAGTTCAGTGTAAAGCTTTTGAAGATCTTCATTTTTGTGCTGCAAACTGGCCATTTGGTTATTCAGGTCTACACACATCTTTTCATTCAGCTGTTGAAGTTTGACTCTCAGCATTTCTATTGGTTTCATTTGATTCATCAGTTCATCATCTTTCTGTTTCAGCACAGCCCTTTGTCCATCTAGTTCCTGTTTTTCATTGGAAAGCATTTCTCGTAGCCTCTCCAGATTAGTCTTCATCCGACTGAGTTGTTCTCTCTCTTCCCTGATGGTGGTCATATCAGTTTCAAACTCTTCTTTCTTCTTGTTGAGACCGTCCTTCAAACTTTCCAGTTCTTCTCTTTCTGACAGTACACTGTTCTTGTGCATTTCCAGTTTCTCTTGTAGCCCTTCAAGCTCAACTTCCTTACGCTCTTGTTCTTTTTGTTTCAAGGTGATCGAGTTCATGATGTTTTCCATTTGTTCTCTTTCTGACTTTACCTGAAGGGTCATGTCTTTAATCTGAGTTTTCTGTCTGTTTATCTCGCCAAACAGACTATCTGCATGTTCTTGCTTCTTGTGTATCTCAGCCATAGCCATTTCCAAAGTGTCTCTTTCCTCTTTTATTTTGTGTTTCTCTTCTTCCAAAATGTCATTTTGTTTCTGGATGTCACATTTAGTAAGCTCCAAGTCCTGTCTGTCTTTTATCAACATCTTTTTGGCTTCATCCAGATCCTCTCTCTCTTTCTCCAGCTCTGCCTTTAGTTTGTGAAGATCATGCCTTTCCACCTCAAACCTTTGATGCCATTGGTTTTCTTTGACTTGTTCCTGGAGATTCATGTCTGACACAAGCGTTAACAAGGCTTGCTTTTCTCTCTCCAACAGCTCAGTGTAACCAGTCATGTTTTCTTTCTGTTTGGTGAGTCCTTCAAGCTTCCCTTCCAGTTCAGTGTAAAGCTTTTGAAGATCTTCATTTTTGTGCTGCAAACTGGCCATTTGGTTATTCAGGTCTACACACATCTTTTCATACAGCTGTTGAAGTTTGACTCTCAGCATTTCTATTGGTTTCATTTGATTCATCAGTTCATCATCTTTCTGTTTCAGCACAGCCCTTTGTCCATCTAGTTCCTGTTTTTCATTGGAAAGCATTTCTCGTAGCCTCTCCAGATTAGTCTTCATCCGACTGAGTTGTTCTCTCTCTTCCCTGATGGTGGTCATATCAGTTTCAAACTCTTCTTTCTTCTTGTTGAGACCGTCCTTCAAACTTTCCAGTTCTTCTCTTTCTGACAGTACACTGTTCTTGTGCATTTCCAGTTTCTCTTGTAGCCCTTCAAGCTCAACTTCCTTACGCTCTTGTTCTTTTTGTTTCAAGGTGATCGAGTTCATGATGTTTTCCATTTGTTCTCTTTCTGACTTTACCTGAAGGGTCATGTCTTTAATCTGAGTTTTCTGTCTGTTTATCTCGCCAAACAGACTATCTGCATGTTCTTGCTTCTTGTGTATCTCAGCCATAGCCATTTCCAAAGTGTCTCTTTCCTCTTTTATTTTGTGTTTCTCTTCTTCCAAAATGTCATTTTGTTTCTGGATGTCACATTTAGTAAGCTCCAAGTCCTGTCTGTCTTTTATCAACATCTTTTTGGCTTCATCCAGATCCTCTCTCTCTTTCTCCAGCTCTGCCTTTAGTTTGTGAAGATCATGCCTTTCCACCTCAAACCTTTGATGCCATTGGTTTTCTTTGACTTGTTCCTGGAGATTCATGTCTGACACAAGCGTTAACAAGGCTTGCTTTTCTCTCTCCAACAGCTCAGTGTAACCAGTCATGTTTTCTTTCTGTTTGGTGAGTCCTTCAAGCTTCCCTTCCAGTTCAGTGTAAAGCTTTTGAAGATCTTCATTTTTGTGCTGCAAACTGGCCATTTGGTTATTCAGGTCTACACACATCTTTTCATTCAGCTGTTGAAGTTTGACTCTCAGCATTTCTATTGGTTTCATTTGATTCATCAGTTCATCATCTTTCTGTTTCAGCACAGCCCTTTGTCCATCTAGTTCCTGTTTTTCATTGGAAAGCATTTCTCGTAGCCTCTCCAGATTAGTCTTCATCCGACTGAGTTGTTCTCTCTCTTCCCTGATGGTGGTCATATCAGTTTCAAACTCTTCTTTCTTCTTGTTGAGACCGTCCTTCAAACTTTCCAGTTCTTCTCTTTCTGACAGTACACTGTTCTTGTGCATTTCCAGTTTCTCTTGTAGCCCTTCAAGCTCAACTTCCTTACGCTCTTGTTCTTTTTGTTTCAAGGTGATCGAGTTCATGATGTTTTCCATTTGTTCTCTTTCTGACTTTACCTGAAGGGTCATGTCTTTAATCTGAGTTTTCTGTCTGTTTATCTCGCCAAACAGACTATCTGCATGTTCTTGCTTCTTGTGTATCTCAGCCATAGCCATTTCCAAAGTGTCTCTTTCCTCTTTTATTTTGTGTTTCTCTTCTTCCAAAATGTCATTTTGTTTCTGGATGTCACATTTAGTAAGCTCCAAGTCCTGTCTGTCTTTTATCAACATCTTTTTGGCTTCATCCAGATCCTCTCTCTCTTTCTCCAGCTCTGCCTTTAGTTTGTGAAGATCATGCCTTTCCACCTCAAACCTTTGATGCCATTGGTTTTCTTTGACTTGTTCCTGGAGATTCATGTCTGACACAAGCGTTAACAAGGCTTGCTTTTCTCTCTCCAACAGCTCAGTGTAACCAGTCATGTTTTCTTTCTGTTTGGTGAGTCCTTCAAGCTTCCCTTCCAGTTCAGTGTAAAGCTTTTGAAGATCTTCATTTTTGTGCTGCAAACTGGCCATTTGGTTATTCAGGTCTACACACATCTTTTCATTCAGCTGTTGAAGTTTGACTCTCAGCATTTCTATTGGTTTCATTTGATTCATCAGTTCATCATCTTTCTGTTTCAGCACAGCCCTTTGTCCATCTAGTTCCTGTTTTTCATTGGAAAGCATTTCTCGTAGCCTCTCCAGATTAGTCTTCATCCGACTGAGTTGTTCTCTCTCTTCCCTGATGGTGGTCATATCAGTTTCAAACTCTTCTTTCTTCTTGTTGAGACCGTCCTTCAAACTTTCCAGTTCTTCTCTTTCTGACAGTACACTGTTCTTGTGCATTTCCAGTTTCTCTTGTAGCCCTTCAAGCTCAACTTCCTTACGCTCTTGTTCTTTTTGTTTCAAGGTGATCGAGTTCATGATGTTTTCCATTTGTTCTCTTTCTGACTTTACCTGAAGGGTCATGTCTTTAATCTGAGTTTTCTGTCTGTTTATCTCGCCAAACAGACTATCTGCATGTTCTTGCTTCTTGTGTATCTCAGCCATAGCCATTTCCAAAGTGTCTCTTTCCTCTTTTATTTTGTGTTTCTCTTCTTCCAAAATGTCATTTTGTTGCTGGATTTCACATTTAGTAAGCTCCAAGTCCTGTCTGTCTTTTATCAACATCTTTTTGGCTTCATCCAGATCCTCTCTCTCTTTCTCCAGCTCTGCCTTTAGTTTGTGAAGATCATGCCTTTCCACCTCAAACCTTTGATGCCATTGGTTTTCTTTGACTTGTTCCTGGAGATTCATGTCTGACACAAGCGTTAACAAGGCTTGCTTTTCTCTCTCCAACAGCTCAGTGTAACCAGTCATGTTTTCTTTCTGTTTGGTGAGTCCTTCAAGCTTCCCTTCCAGTTCAGTGTAAAGCTTTTGAAGATCTTCATTTTTGTGCTGCAAACTGGCCATTTGGTTATTCAGGTCTACACACATCTTTTCATTCAGCTGTTGAAGTTTGACTCTCAGCATTTCTATTGGTTTCATTTGATTCATCAGTTCATCATCTTTCTGTTTCAGCACAGCCCTTTGTCCATCTAGTTCCTGTTTTTCATTGGAAAGCATTTCTCGTAGCCTCTCCAGATTAGTCTTCATCCGACTGAGTTGTTCTCTCTCTTCCCTGATGGTGGTCATATCAGTTTCAAACTCTTCTTTCTTCTTGTTGAGACCGTCCTTCAAACTTTCCAGTTCTTCTCTTTCTGACAGTACACTGTTCTTGTGCATTTCCAGTTTCTCTTGTAGCCCTTCAAGCTCAACTTCCTTACGCTCTTGTTCTTTTTGTTTCAAGGTGATCGAGTTCATGATGTTTTCCATTTGTTCTCTTTCTGACTTTACCTGAAGGGTCATGTCTTTAATCTGAGTTTTCTGTCTGTTTATCTCGCCAAACAGACTATCTGCATGTTCTTGCTTCTTGTGTATCTCAGCCATAGCCATTTCCAAAGTGTCTCTTTCCTCTTTTATTTTGTGTTTCTCTTCTTCCAAAATGTCATTTTGTTTCTGGATGTCACATTTAGTAAGCTCCAAGTCCTGTCTGTCTTTTATCAACATCTTTTTGGCTTCATCCAGATCCTCTCTCTCTTTCTCCAGCTCTGCCTTTAGTTTGTGAAGATCATGCCTTTCCACCTCAAACCTTTGATGCCATTGGTTTTCTTTGACTTGTTCCTGGAGATTCATGTCTGACACAAGCGTTAACAAGGCTTGCTTTTCTCTCTCCAACAGCTCAGTGTAACCAGTCATGTTTTCTTTCTGTTTGGTGAGTCCTTCAAGCTTCCCTTCCAGTTCAGTGTAAAGCTTTTGAAGATCTTCATTTTTGTGCTGCAAACTGGCCATTTGGTTATTCAGGTCTACACACATCTTTTCATTCAGCTGTTGAAGTTTGACTCTCAGCATTTCTATTGGTTTCATTTGATTCATCAGTTCATCATCTTTCTGTTTCAGCACAGCCCTTTGTCCATCTAGTTCCTGTTTTTCATTGGAAAGCATTTCTCGTAGCCTCTCCAGATTAGTCTTCATCCGACTGAGTTGTTCTCTCTCTTCCCTGATGGTGGTCATATCAGTTTCAAACTCTTCTTTCTTCTTGTTGAGACCGTCCTTCAAACTTTCCAGTTCTTCTCTTTCTGACAGTACACTGTTCTTGTGCATTTCCAGTTTCTCTTGTAGCCCTTCAAGCTCAACTTCCTTACGCTCTTGTTCTTTTTGTTTCAAGGTGATCGAGTTCATGATGTTTTCCATTTGTTCTCTTTCTGACTTTACCTGAAGGGTCATGTCTTTAATCTGAGTTTTCTGTCTGTTTATCTCGCCAAACAGACTATCTGCATGTTCTTGCTTCTTGTGTATCTCAGCCATAGCCATTTCCAAAGTGTCTCTTTCCTCTTTTATTTTGTGTTTCTCTTCTTCCAAAATGTCATTTTGTTGCTGGATTTCACATTTAGTAAGCTCCAAGTCCTGTCTGTCTTTTATCAACATCTTTTTGGCTTCATCCAGATCCTCTCTCTCTTTCTCCAGCTCTGCCTTTAGTTTGTGAAGATCATGCCTTTCCACCTCAAACCTTTGATGCCATTGGTTTTCTTTGACTTGTTCCTGGAGATTCATGTCTGACACAAGCGTTAACAAGGCTTGCTTTTCTCTCTCCAACAGCTCAGTGTAACCAGTCATGTTTTCTTTCTGTTTGGTGAGTCCTTCAAGCTTCCCTTCCAGTTCAGTGTAAAGCTTTTGAAGATCTTCATTTTTGTGCTGCAAACTGGCCATTTGGTTATTCAGGTCTACACACATCTTTTCATTCAGCTGTTGAAGTTTGACTCTCAGCATTTCTATTGGTTTCATTTGATTCATCAGTTCATCATCTTTCTGTTTCAGCACAGCCCTTTGTCCATCTAGTTCCTGTTTTTCATTGGAAAGCATTTCTCGTAGCCTCTCCAGATTAGTCTTCATCCGACTGAGTTGTTCTCTCTCTTCCCTGATGGTGGTCATATCAGTTTCAAACTCTTCTTTCTTCTTGTTGAGACCGTCCTTCAAACTTTCCAGTTCTTCTCTTTCTGACAGTACACTGTTCTTGTGCATTTCCAGTTTCTCTTGTAGCCCTTCAAGCTCAACTTCCTTACGCTCTTGTTCTTTTTGTTTCAAGGTGATCGAGTTCATGATGTTTTCCATTTGTTCTCTTTCTGACTTTACCTGAAGGGTCATGTCTTTAATCTGAGTTTTCTGTCTGTTTATCTCGCCAAACAGACTATCTGCATGTTCTTGCTTCTTGTGTATCTCAGCCATAGCCATTTCCAAAGTGTCTCTTTCCTCTTTTATTTTGTGTTTCTCTTCTTCCAAAATGTCATTTTGTTTCTGGATGTCACATTTAGTAAGCTCCAAGTCCTGTCTGTCTTTTATCAACATCTTTTTGGCTTCATCCAGATCCTCTCTCTCTTTCTCCAGCTCTGCCTTTAGTTTGTGAAGATCATGCCTTTCCACCTCAAACCTTTGATGCCATTGGTTTTCTTTGACTTGTTCCTGGAGATTCATGTCTGACACAAGCGTTAACAAGGCTTGCTTTTCTCTCTCCAACAGCTCAGTGTAACCAGTCATGTTTTCTTTCTGTTTGGTGAGTCCTTCAAGCTTCCCTTCCAGTTCAGTGTAAAGCTTTTGAAGATCTTCATTTTTGTGCTGCAAACTGGCCATTTGGTTATTCAGGTCTACACACATCTTTTCATTCAGCTGTTGAAGTTTGACTCTCAGCATTTCTATTGGTTTCATTTGATTCATCAGTTCATCATCTTTCTGTTTCAGCACAGCCCTTTGTCCATCTAGTTCCTGTTTTTCATTGGAAAGCATTTCTCGTAGCCTCTCCAGATTAGTCTTCATCCGACTGAGTTGTTCTCTCTCTTCCCTGATGGTGGTCATATCAGTTTCAAACTCTTCTTTCTTCTTGTTGAGACCGTCCTTCAAACTTTCCAGTTCTTCTCTTTCTGACAGTACACTGTTCTTGTGCATTTCCAGTTTCTCTTGTAGCCCTTCAAGCTCAACTTCCTTACGCTCTTGTTCTTTTTGTTTCAAGGTGATCGAGTTCATGATGTTTTCCATTTGTTCTCTTTCTGACTTTACCTGAAGGGTCATGTCTTTAATCTGAGTTTTCTGTCTGTTTATCTCGCCAAACAGACTATCTGCATGTTCTTGCTTCTTGTGTATCTCAGCCATAGCCATTTCCAAAGTGTCTCTTTCCTCTTTTATTTTGTGTTTCTCTTCTTCCAAAATGTCATTTTGTTGCTGGATTTCACATTTAGTAAGCTCCAAGTCCTGTCTGTCTTTTATCAACATCTTTTTGGCTTCATCCAGATCCTCTCTCTCTTTCTCCAGCTCTGCCTTTAGTTTGTGAAGATCATGCCTTTCCACCTCAAACCTTTGATGCCATTGGTTTTCTTTGACTTGTTCCTGGAGATTCATGTCTGACACAAGCGTTAACAAGGCTTGCTTTTCTCTCTCCAACAGCTCAGTGTAACCAGTCATGTTTTCTTTCTGTTTGGTGAGTCCTTCAAGCTTCCCTTCCAGTTCAGTGTAAAGCTTTTGAAGATCTTCATTTTTGTGCTGCAAACTGGCCATTTGGTTATTCAGGTCTACACACATCTTTTCATTCAGCTGTTGAAGTTTGACTCTCAGCATTTCTATTGGTTTCATTTGATTCATCAGTTCATCATCTTTCTGTTTCAGCACAGCCCTTTGTCCATCTAGTTCCTGTTTTTCATTGGAAAGCATTTCTCGTAGCCTCTCCAGATTAGTCTTCATCCGACTGAGTTGTTCTCTCTCTTCCCTGATGGTGGTCATATCAGTTTCAAACTCTTCTTTCTTCTTGTTGAGACCGTCCTTCAAACTTTCCAGTTCTTCTCTTTCTGACAGTACACTGTTCTTGTGCATTTCCAGTTTCTCTTGTAGCCCTTCAAGCTCAACTTCCTTACGCTCTTGTTCTTTTTGTTTCAAGGTGATCGAGTTCATGATGTTTTCCATTTGTTCTCTTTCTGACTTTACCTGAAGGGTCATGTCTTTAATCTGAGTTTTCTGTCTGTTTATCTCGCCAAACAGACTATCTGCATGTTCTTGCTTCTTGTGTATCTCAGCCATAGCCATTTCCAAAGTGTCTCTTTCCTCTTTTATTTTGTGTTTCTCTTCTTCCAAAATGTAATTTTGTTGCTGGATTTCACATTTAGTAAGCTCCAAGTCCTGTCTGTCTTTTATCAACATCTTTTTGGCTTCATCCAGATCCTCTCTCTCTTTCTCCAGCTCTGCCTTTAGTTTGTGAAGATCATGCCTTTCCACCTCAAACCTTTGATGCCATTGGTTTTCTTTGACTTGTTCCTGGAGATTCATGTCTGACACAAGCGTTAACAAGGCTTGCTTTTCTCTCTCCAACAGCTCAGTGTAACCAGTCATGTTTTCTTTCTGTTTGGTGAGTCCTTCAAGCTTCCCTTCCAGTTCAGTGTAAAGCTTTTGAAGATCTTCATTTTTGTGCTGCAAACTGGCCATTTGGTTATTCAGGTCTACACACATCTTTTCATTCAGCTGTTGAAGTTTGACTCTCAGCATTTCTATTGGTTTCATTTGATTCATCAGTTCATCATCTTTCTGTTTCAGCACAGCCCTTTGTCCATCTAGTTCCTGTTTTTCATTGGAAAGCATTTCTCGTAGCCTCTCCAGATTAGTCTTCATCCGACTGAGTTGTTCTCTCTCTTCCCTGATGGTGGTCATATCAGTTTCAAACTCTTCTTTCTTCTTGTTGAGACCGTCCTTCAAACTTTCCAGTTCTTCTCTTTCTGACAGTACACTGTTCTTGTGCATTTCCAGTTTCTCTTGTAGCCCTTCAAGCTCAACTTCCTTACGCTCTTGTTCTTTTTGTTTCAAGGTGATCGAGTTCATGATGTTTTCCATTTGTTCTCTTTCTGACTTTACCTGAAGGGTCATGTCTTTAATCTGAGTTTTCTGTCTGTTTATCTCGCCAAACAGACTATCTGCATGTTCTTGCTTCTTGTGTATCTCAGCCATAGCCATTTCCAAAGTGTCTCTTTCCTCTTTTATTTTGTGTTTCTCTTCTTCCAAAATGTCATTTTGTTTCTGGATGTCACATTTAGTAAGCTCCAAGTCCTGTCTGTCTTTTATCAACATCTTTTTGGCTTCATCCAGATCCTCTCTCTCTTTCTCCAGCTCTGCCTTTAGTTTGTGAAGATCATGCCTTTCCACCTCAAACCTTTGATGCCATTGGTTTTCTTTGACTTGTTCCTGGAGATTCATGTCTGACACAAGCGTTAACAAGGCTTGCTTTTCTCTCTCCAACAGCTCAGTGTAACCAGTCATGTTTTCTTTCTGTTTGGTGAGTCCTTCAAGCTTCCCTTCCAGTTCAGTGTAAAGCGTCTGCAGATCTTCATTTTTGTGCTGCAAACTGGCCATTTGGTTATTCAGGTCTACACACATCTTTTCATTCAGCTGTTGAAGTTTGACTCTCAGCATTTCTATTGGTTTCATTTGATTCATCAGTTCATCATCTTTCTGTTTCAGCACAGCCCTTTGTCCATCTAGTTCCTGTTTTTCATTGGAAAGCATTTCTCGTAGCCTCTCCAGATTAGTCTTCATCCGACTGAGTTGTTCTCTCTCTTCCCTGATGGTGGTCATATCAGTTTCAAACTCTTCTTTCTTCTTGTTGAGACCGTCCTTCAAACTTTCCAGTTCTTCTCTTTCTGACAGTACACTGTTCTTGTGCATTTCCAGTTTCTCTTGTAGCCCTTCAAGCTCAACTTCCTTACGCTCTTGTTCTTTTTGTTTCAAGGTGATCGAGTTCATGATGTTTTCCATTTGTTCTCTTTCTGACTTTACCTGAAGGGTCATGTCTTTAATCTGAGTTTTCTGTCTGTTTATCTCACCAAACAGACTATCTGCATGTTCTTGCTTCTTGTGTATCTCAGCCATAGCCATTTCCAAAGTGTCTCTTTCCTCTTTTATTTTGTGTTTCTCTTCTTCCAAAATGTCATTTTGTTTCTGGATGTCACATTTAGTAAGCTCCAAGTCCTGTCTGTCTTTTATCAACATCTTTTTGGCTTCATCCAGATCCTCTCTCTCTTTCTCCAGCTCTGCCTTTAGTTTGTGAAGATCATGCCTTTCCACCTCAAACCTTTGATGCCATTGGTTTTCTTTGACTTGTTCCTGGAGATTCATGTCTGACACAAGCGTTAACAAGGCTTGCTTTTCTCTCTCCAACAGCTCAGTGTAACCAGTCATGTTTTCTTTCTGTTTGGTGAGTCCTTCAAGCTTCCCTTCCAGTTCAGTGTAAAGCGTCTGCAGATCTTCATTTTTGTGCTGCAAACTGGCCATTTGGTTATTCAGGTCTACACACATCTTTTCATTCAGCTGTTGAAGTTTGACTCTCAGCATTTCTATTGGTTTCATTTGATTCATCAGTTCATCATCTTTCTGTTTCAGCACAGCCCTTTGTCCATCTAGTTCCTGTTTTTCATTGGAAAGCATTTCTCGTAGCCTCTCCAGATTAGTCTTCATCCGACTGAGTTGTTCTCTCTCTTCCCTGATGGTGGTCATATCAGCTTCAAACTCTTCTTTCTTCTCGTTGAGACCGTCCTTCAAACTTTCCAGTTCTTCTCTTTCTGACAGTACACTGTTCTTGTGCATTTCCAGTTTCTCTTGTAGCCCTTCAAGCTCAACTTCCTTACGCTCTTGTTCTTTTTGTTTCAAGGTGATCGAGTTCATGATGTTTTCCATTTGTTCTCTTTCTGACTTTACCTGAAGGGTCATGTCTTTAATCTGAGTTTTCTGTCTGTTTATCTCACCAAACAGACTATCTGCATGTTCTTGCTTCTTGTGTGTCTCAGCCATAGCCATTTCCAAAGTGTCTCTTTCCTCTTTTATTTTGTGTTTCTCTTCTTCCAAAATGTCATTTTGTTTCTGGATGTCACATTTAGTAAGCTCCAAGTCCTGTCTGTCTTTTATCAACATCTTTTTGGCTTCATCCAGATCCTCTCTCTCTTTCTCCAGCTCTGCCTTTAGTTTGTGAAGATCATGCCTTTCCACCTCAAACCTTTGATGCCATTGGTTTTCTTTGACTTGTTCCTGGAGATTCATGTCTGACACAAGTGTTAACAAGGCTTGCTTTTCTCTCTCCAACAGCTCAGTGTAACCAGTCATGTTTTCTTTCTGTTTGGTGAGTCCTTCAAGCTTCCCTTCCAGTTCAGTGTAAAGCTTTTGAAGATCTTCATTTTTGTTCTGCAAACTGGCCATTTGGTTATTCAGGTCTACACACATCTTTTCATTCAGCTGTTGAAGTTTGACTCTCAGCATTTCTATTGGTTTCATTTGATTCATCAGTTCATCATCTTTCTGTTTCAGCACAGCCCTTTGTCCATCTAGTTCCTGTTTTTCATTGGAAAGCATTTCTCGTAGCCTCTCCAGATTAGTCTTCATCCGACTGAGTTGTTCTCTCTCTTCCCTGATGGTGGTCATATCAGTTTCAAACTCTTCTTTCTTCTTGTTG
This sequence comes from Labrus mixtus, assembly GCF_963584025.1. Lineage (NCBI taxonomy): Eukaryota > Metazoa > Chordata > Actinopteri > Labriformes > Labridae > Labrus > Labrus mixtus. Next base: position 29,299,287 of record NC_083625.1, read on the forward strand.
AGACCGTCCTTCAAACTTTCCAGTTCTTCTCTTTCTGACAGTACACTGTTCTTGTGCATTTCCAGTTTCTCTTGTAGCCCTTCAAGCTCAACTTCCTTACGCTCTTGTTCTTTTTGTTTCAAGGTGATCGAGTTCATGATGTTTTCCATTTGTTCTCTTTCTGACTTTACCTGAAGGGTCATGTCTTTAATCTGAGTTTTCTGTCTGTTTATCTCGCCAAACAGACTATCTGCATGTTCTTGCTTCTTGTGTATCTCAGCCATAGCCATTTCCAAAGTGTCTCTTTCCTCTTTTATTTTGTGTTTCTCTTCTTCCAAAATGTCATTTTGTTTCTGGATGTCACATTTAGTAAGCTCCAAGTCCTGTCTGTCTTTTATCAACATCTTTTTGGCTTCATCCAGATCCTCTCTCTCTTTCTCCAGCTCTGCCTTTAGTTTGTGAAGATCATGCCTTTCCACCTCAAACCTTTGATGCCATTGGTTTTCTTTGACTTGTTCCTGGAGATTCATGTCTGACACAAGCGTTAACAAGGCTTGCTTTTCTCTCTCCAACAGCTCAGTGTAACCAGTCATGTTTTCTTTCTGTTTGGTGAGTCCTTCAAGCTTCCCTTCCAGTTCAGTGTAAAGCGTCTGCAGATCTTCATTTTTGTGCTGCAAACTGGCCATTTGGTTATTCAGGTCTACACACATCTTTTCATTCAGCTGTTGAAGTTTGACTCTCAGCATTTCTATTGGTTTCATTTGATTCATCAGTTCATCATCTTTCTGTTTCAGCACAGCCCTTTGTCCATCTAGTTCCTGTTTTTCATTGGAAAGCATTTCTCGTAGCCTCTCCAGATTAGTCTTCATCCGACTGAGTTGTTCTCTCTCTTCCCTGATGGTGGTCATATCAGCTTCAAACTCTTCTTTCTTCTCGTTGAGACCGTCCTTCAAACTTTCCAGTTCTTCTCTTTCTGACAGTACACTGTTCTTGTGCATTTCCAGTTTCTCTTGTAGCCCTTCAAGCTCAACTTCCTTACGCTCTTGTTCTTTTTGTTTCAAGGTGATCGAGTTCATGATGTTTTCCATTTGTTCTCTTTCTGACTTTACCTGAAGGGTCATGTCTTTAATCTGAGTTTTCTGTCTGTTTATCTCACCAAACAGACTATCTGCATGTTCTTGCTTCTTGTGTGTCTCAGCCATAGCCATTTCCAAAGTGTCTCTTTCCTCTTTTATTTTGTGTCTCTCTTCTTCCAAAATGTCATTTTGTTTCTGGATGTCACATTTAGTAAGCTCCAAGTCCTGTCTGTCTTTTATCAACATCTTTTTGGCTTCATCCAGATCCTCTCTCTCTTTCTCCAGCTCTGCCTTTAGTTTGTGAAGATCATGCCTTTCCACCTCAAACCTTTGATGCCATTGGTTTTCTTTGACTTGTTCCTGGAGATTCATGTCTGACACAAGCGTTAACAAGGCTTGCTTTTCTCTCTCCAACAGCTCAGTGTAACCAGTCATGTTTTCTTTCTGTTTGGTGAGTCCTTCAAGCTTCCCTTCCAGTTCAGTGTAAAGCTTTTGAAGATCTTCATTTTTGTGCTGCAAACTGGCCATTTGGTTATTCAGGTCTACACACATCTTTTCATTCAGCTGTTGAAGTTTGACTCTCAGCATTTCTATTGGTTTCATTTGATTCATCAGTTCATCATCTTTCTGTTTCAGCACAGCCCTTTGTCCATCTAGTTCCTGTTTTTCATTGGAAAGCATTTCTCGTAGCCTCTCCAGATTAGTCTTCATCCGACTGAGTTGTTCTCTCTCTTCCCTGATGGTGGTCATATCAGTTTCAAACTCTTCTTTCTTCTTGTTGAGACCGTCCTTCAAACTTTCCAGTTCTTCTCTTTCTGACAGTACACTGTTCTTGTGCATTTCCAGTTTCTCTTGTAGCCCTTCAAGCTCAACTTCCTTACGCTCTTGTTCTTTTTGTTTCAAGGTGATCGAGTTCATGATGTTTTCCATTTGTTCTCTTTCTGACTTTACCTGAAGGGTCATGTCTTTAATCTGAGTTTTCTGTCTGTTTATCTCGCCAAACAGACTATCTGCATGTTCTTGCTTCTTGTGTATCTCAGCCATAGCCATTTCCAAAGTGTCTCTTCCCTCTTTTATTTTGTGTTTCTCTTCTTCCAAAATGTCATTTTGTTTCTGGATGTCACATTTAGTAAGCTCCAAGTCCTGTCTGTCTTTTATCAACATCTTTTTGGCTTCATCCAGATCCTCTCTCTCTTTCTCCAGCTCTGCCTTTAGTTTGTGAAGATCATGCCTTTCCACCTCAAACCTCTGATGCCATTGGTTTTCTTTGACTTGTTCCTGGAGATTCATGTCTGACACAAGCGTTAACAAGGCTTGCTTTTCTCTCTCCAACAGCTCAGTGTAACCAGTCATGTTTTCTTTCTGTTTGGTGAGTCCTTCAAGCTTCCCTTCCAGTTCAGTGTAAAGCTTTTGAAGATCTTCATTTTTGTGCTGCAAACTGGCCATTTGGTTATTCAGGTCTACACACATCTTTTCATTCAGCTGTTGAAGTTTGACTCTCAGCATTTCTATTGGTTTCATTTGATTCATCAGTTCATCATCTTTCTGTTTCAGCACAGCCCTTTGTCCATCTAGTTCCTGTTTTTCATTGGAAAGCATTTCTCGTAGCCTCTCCAGATTAGTCTTCATCCGACTGAGTTGTTCTCTCTCTTCCCTGATGGTGGTCATATCAGTTTCAAACTCTTCTTTCTTCTTGTTGAGACCGTCCTTCAAACTTTCCAGTTCTTCTCTTTCTGACAGTACACTGTTCTTGTGCATTTCCAGTTTCTCTTGTAGCCCTTCAAGCTCAACTTCCTTACGCTCTTGTTCTTTTTGTTTCAAGGTGATCGAGTTCATGATGTTTTCCATTTGTTCTCTTTCTGACTTTACCTGAAGGGTCATGTCTTTAATCTGAGTTTTCTGTCTGTTTATCTCGCCAAACAGACTATCTGCATGTTCTTGCTTCTTGTGTATCTCAGCCATAGCCATTTCCAAAGTGTCTCTTTCCTCTTTTATTTTGTGTTTCTCTTCTTCCAAAATGTCATTTTGTTGCTGGATGTCACATTTAGTAAGCTCCAAGTCCTGTCTGTCTTTTATCAACATCTTTTTGGCTTCATCCAGATCCTCTCTCTCTTTCTCCAGCTCTGCCTTTAGTTTGTGAAGATCATGCCTTTCCACCTCAAACCTTTGATGCCATTGGTTTTCTTTGACTTGTTCCTGGAGATTCATGTCTGACACAAGCGTTAACAAGGCTTGCTTTTCTCTCTCCAACAGCTCAGTGTAACCAGTCATGTTTTCTTTCTGTTTGGTGAGTCCTTCAAGCTTCCCTTCCAGTTCAGTGTAAAGCTTTTGAAGATCTTCATTTTTGTGCTGCAAACTGGCCATTTGGTTATTCAGGTCTACACACATCTTTTCATTCAGCTGTTGAAGTTTGACTCTCAGCATTTCTATTGGTTTCATTTGATTCATCAGTTCATCATCTTTCTGTTTCAGCACAGCCCTTTGTCCATCTAGTTCCTGTTTTTCATTGGAAAGCATTTCTCGTAGCCTCTCCAGATTAGTCTTCATCCGACTGAGTTGTTCTCTCTCTTCCCTGATGGTGGTCATATCAGCTTCAAACTCTTCTTTCTTCTCGTTGAGACCGTCCTTCAAACTTTCCAGTTCTTCTCTTTCTGACAGTACACTGTTCTTGTGCATTTCCAGTTTCTCTTGTAGCCCTTCAAGCTCAACTTCCTTACGCTCTTGTTCTTTTTGTTTCAAGGTGATCGAGTTCATGATGTTTTCCATTTGTTCTCTTTCTGACTTTACCTGAAGGGTCATGTCTTTAATCTGAGTTTTCTGTCTGTTTATCTCACCAAACAGACTATCTGCATGTTCTTGCTTCTTGTGTATCTCAGCCATAGCCATTTCCAAAGTGTCTCTTTCCTCTTTTATTTTGTGTTTCTCTTCTTCCAAAATGTCATTTTGTTTCTGGATGTCACATTTAGTAAGCTCCAAGTCCTGTCTGTCTTTTATCAACATCTTTTTGGCTTCATCCAGATCCTCTCTCTCTTTCTCCAGCTCTGCCTTTAGTTTGTGAAGATCATGCCTTTCCACCTCAAACCTTTGATGCCATTGGTTTTCTTTGACTTGTTCCTGGAGATTCATGTCTGACACAAGCGTTAACAAGGCTTGCTTTTCTCTCTCCAACAGCTCAGTGTAACCAGTCATGTTTTCTTTCTGTTTGGTGAGTCCTTCAAGCTTCCCTTCCAGTTCAGTGTAAAGCTTTTGAAGATCTTCATTTTTGTGCTGCAAACTGGCCATTTGGTTATTCAGGTCTACACACATCTTTTCATTCAGCTGTTGAAGTTTGACTCTCAGCATTTCTATTGGTTTCATTTGATTCATCAGTTCATCATCTTTCTGTTTCAGCACAGCCCTTTGTCCATCTAGTTCCTGTTTTTCATTGGAAAGCATTTCTCGTAGCCTCTCCAGATTAGTCTTCATCCGACTGAGTTGTTCTCTCTCTTCCCTGATGGTGGTCATATCAGCTTCAAACTCTTCTTTCTTCTCGTTGAGACCGTCCTTCAAACTTTCCAGTTCTTCTCTTTCTGACAGTACACTGTTCTTGTGCATTTCCAGTTTCTCTTGTAGCCCTTCAAGCTCAACTTCCTTACGCTCTTGTTCTTTTTGTTTCAAGGTGATCGAGTTCATGATGTTTTCCATTTGTTCTCTTTCTGACTTTACCTGAAGGGTCATGTCTTTAATCTGAGTTTTCTGTCTGTTTATCTCACCAAACAGACTATCTGCATGTTCTTGCTTCTTGTGTGTCTCAGCCATAGCCATTTCCAAAGTGTCTCTTTCCTCTTTTATTTTGTGTTTCTCTTCTTCCAAAATGTAATTTTGTTTCTGGATGTCACATTTAGTAAGCTCCAAGTCCTGTCTGTCTTTTATCAACATCTTTTTGGCTTCATCCAGATCCTCTCTCTCTTTCTCCAGCTCTGCCTTTAGTTTGTGAAGATCATGCCTTTCCACCTCAAACCTTTGATGCCATTGGTTTTCTTTGACTTGTTCCTGGAGATTCATGTCTGACACAAGCGTTAACAAGGCTTGCTTTTCTCTCTCCAACAGCTCAGTGTAACCAGTCATGTTTTCTTTCTGTTTGGTGAGTCCTTCAAGCTTCCCTTCCAGTTCAGTGTAAAGCTTTTGAAGATCTTCATTTTTGTGCTGCAAACTGGCCATTTGGTTATTCAGGTCTACACACATCTTTTCATTCAGCTGTTGAAGTTTGACTCTCAGCATTTCTATTGGTTTCATTTGATTCATCAGTTCATCATCTTTCTGTTTCAGCACAGCCCTTTGTCCATCTAGTTCCTGTTTTTCATTGGAAAGCATTTCTCGTAGCCTCTCCAGATTAGTCTTCATCCGACTGAGTTGTTCTCTCTCTTCCCTGATGGTGGTCATATCAGTTTCAAACTCTTCTTTCTTCTTGTTGAGACCGTCCTTCAAACTTTCCAGTTCTTCTCTTTCTGACAGTACACTGTTCTTGTGCATTTCCAGTTTCTCTTGTAGCCCTTCAAGCTCAACTTCCTTACACTTTTCTCGCTCTTGAGTATTCAGACTTTTCATTTCTCCCTCCACCAGCTCAGTGCAACTATCAATTTCTTTGTTTTTTTGCCCTTCTCTTTCCATTTTATGTTTCAGGATCTCAAGTTCGTCCCTCTCTTTGTTGATCCTTTCCATGCACTGGTCCATCTCTTTCTTTCTCTTCAGACTTGTTCTTTTTAGAGCTTTTGTTTCATTTTTTACCTCAATCCACATCTGTTTTACTTTTTGCTCTACACAATAGTTTTTTCGGATTATCTTTTGATTTTCCCTGTGTTTTTTTTCATATTCAAACAACAGTGCTTCCATCTCCTTTCTTTCATTTTTTAATTTTTCTTGAGCAAGTGCAAGATCCTGTGATTGTCTTTCAATATTTCCCAACACATGGTTCAATTCAACCCTCTCTTCCATTGCTTCTTCACTTATTTCTCCAAAATCGGCCCCTACTTTAGACTTTATTATTTCCATGTTGTGTTTTAAAGTCCTGTTGTTAGCTTCAAATGCCTTGAGCACTTCTCTTTGTATTCCAAAATCAGCAGTTACTTTTTCCATTATCTCTATTTCCTTCCAAATATTTTCCAAATGTCCATTCATATTTTGTCTTATGTTTTCAAGGTCAATAAAGGAATTAGCGATTTTTGAGCTTTGATATACCGTTTCAGCTTTGTCCTCGATTCTTGTCGCCATTAGGTTTGTCCGACTTTTCTCTTCAGGTCCTTTGTATACTTCGATTATAGAAGCGTTATCGTCAATACTCCAGTTCTCAACAGGTAACTCTTTCTTCTGTTGTTTTTTTCTGAAGCTATCAAACTCCTCCCCTTTTCTCCTGCATTTCTTTAATCTTTGGTCTAATTTCATTCTTCTGTTTTTGGTCTCTTTCCTCAGTAATTGCTTTTTTCTTTGAATTTCATCCCACATCATCTCACTCTGCCTACATTTTCTCATGCTTTTCCTAAACACCTTTTCACTTTCTTTTTTCTTGATTTCTAGTTCTGACTTTAGAAGCTCCATTTCTCTTATTTCTCTTTTAGTTATTTGCACTCTGTCATCGAGCTTTTCTTTCTGTCTTTTGATCTCACTTACCTCTGCCATGGCGTGTTCTCTTACTATTCTTATATTTTCCCTTTCTTTTTCAGTCTGTTGTTTCAACATCTTAATCTTTTTTAAGTCTTCCTTTTGTTTCAAATGCTCACTTCTTTCCATTTTAAGCTCTTCAATTTCGCAGTTTTTATGCTTCAAACTGATTGTTTTTAAGTCATTGTCCTCCTGAAGTGTTTTGTTTTTTGACGTGAGAATCATGATTTCATCTAACAATTCTGCTTTGTTTTTGCTTACGATTGGTTTTATTACTCTTTCTTTGTTTGGATTTGTTTCTGGTCTGACACATATCTTTTTGTCTCCCTTAGTATCAACAGTTTCCAAGGCAGTATTTCTACAACTTTGCTGCCTGATTTCAGTCTTGAATTTTTTAAGGTCAGCTCTTTCCTTGGATAATAAAAGATGGCCATTTTCCAGTGTTTGTTTAGTAGACTCAATCTTATTCTTCACTTCTACTAAATATTTGAGTTTCACATCAGTCTCTATCATATTCATTTTTAAGTCATCACTTTTCTTTTGAGTACTAGCAGCCACTTTGTCGATGGTGATGTTAAGTTGTGCTATTTTCTTCAACGTCTTCTCAACGGCATCAGCTTGTCTCTTAATTTTTATCTTAAAGATTTCCAACTCGTCTCTTTCTCTCAATGTTTTCTCAAGCTTCTGGTCCAGTTCTTTTTTTTGTTTTCTTGCTCCAATTTTCATCATTTTAATATTGCCACTTTCTTCCTTCAAAGGTATTTTATTCTTCATCAATATTTTATTAACCTCTTTCAAAAGATCTTGTAATTGTTTAATATCTTGGAGCAATGCTTCAACACCAGATTCTCCATCTACTTGCTCTTTGTCAGTTTTCCTTTCATTTGCTTTTTTTTCAAGTTTGAGATTTAACAGTGTCATTAGTAATCCTTGTGTTTGATCAATCTCCATTCTAAGTCTTTGTATGTCATCATTTCCTGTTTTCTGTTTACAAGAACGTACAACCTTTTCTTCAGTGTTCGTCTGTAGATCTTCACTTGACTGTTGACTTTGTTTTTGCTTCTCAGCATCTTGTGTTTTCAAGGCAATCTCATCACTTTCTTCTTGAGCGTTTTTAACCTTCAATATGTCTTTGTTTTCTGTTTCTATCAGCAGTCCAGTGTCTCTTTCCACTTTATTTCTGGTTTGAATCAAGGTTGGAGTCTCTGGTCTCTGGCTCTGCAGGTCATTAATTTCCATGATGATTCTTTTAATCTCTTGATTTTCTTCCTTAATATTCTCCATAGCATATATTATTTGCTTCCTTATTATATCCTCTTTTTCCTTAAGTTTTGTCATCTCCTTATCGACTTCTGCTTTTTGTTGTACATTAATCACTAATGTTGTGGCCTCGTTTGTAGTAGCATCTTCCGCTCTTTCTTCTACAATTTTGAAAGTTAGATCTCTGAGGGAGTCTCCGTGTGTTTCTGTCTGAGGTTCTTGAAGTGTGAAGGGATTTATTGTAGAAGGCTTTCTGATTGAAGAAACCGTCAACTTCCACTTGCTGATCTGCGCTTTAATTGAAGTCATCTTAACCTTGAAAAAAAAGACTTGGTTTGCATTATCATAACAACTTAGAGTCAACAGCAAAATAACTCATATTCTTGTGATTGCATTGTATTTATTAATGTAATCATTATTACTGAGATATATACATGTACATGTATACATGACTGTATCTATATATATTTATACACATAGCCATTGCCACATTCATACATACATGCATACATACATACATCTACACTGGATTTAGTTGTCTTTTTCTCTTATACGTTTTATAACTTGATTGAGAGTAAGGTCATAACACATTTAAGTCATATTACCACTTAAGGGGTCAAATATTTTTTTAATTATTTAAAAAAAAATCTATGAGCAGAGAGAAACCAAAAATGACAGTGTGCTACTATTAAGATGTGTGCTTATCAAAGAAATTTGCCATGAGCTGCATTATTTTAAAGAAACACATTAATGATTCCTCCAAGAGCCATCACCTTAACGTGGTGATTTTGTGGCCTGGTGAACCCGGGAGCTGTGTTGTCTGGGGCTTTAGCCCCTGGTAGGGTCTCCGAAGGCAAAGTGGTCTCGGGGGAGGGTCCAGACTAAGAGCGGTTAAAAAATCCCCATATGAAGCGCAATACATGGGAGCCAGTCACCTCGCCCGGAAGAGGGAAACCGGGGCACCCCCCTGGAGTCGGACCCGGGGGGGGGGGAGCTCGAAGGCGAGTGTCTGGTGGCCGGGCTCTCTTCCATGGGGCCCGGTCGTGCTCAGCCCGAAAAAACAACATGGAACCGCCACCCTGTAGGCCCACCACCCGCAGGGAGAGACATGGGGAGCAGGTGCAAGATAAGCAGGGTGGCAGGCGTAGGCAGAGGCCAGGGCTTGCTAATCAACAGCAGCGCAGACAGACTCTAGGGACGTGGAAAGTCACCTCTCTGGTGGGGAGCCGGAGCTGGTGCGGGAGGTGGAGCGCTACCAGCTTGAGATAGTTGAGCTCACCTCGACGCATAGCACCGGTTCTCTTTCCTTTTCTGGAGTTGCCCAGAGTGAGAGGCGCCAGGCGGGTGTGGGGACACTCACAAGCCTCCGGCTGAGCGCCGCTGTGTTGGAGTTTTCCCCGGTGAACGAGAGGGTCGCCTCTCTGCGACTTCAGAGGAAGGCTCTGACTGTTATATGTGCATATGCACCTAACGGCAGTTCAGAGTACACGGCCTTCTTGGAGTCTCTGGGTGGGGTCCTGGAAGGGGTTCCGCCTAGGGACTCTGTAGTTCTACTGGGGGACTTAAACGCTCACATGGGCGACGATGGAGACACCTGGGGAGGGGTGATTGGGAGGAACCTATAAGTGTTCTTGGTACCAGAGCACCCTAGGCCAAAGATCGATGATCGACTTTGTTTCATCAGATCTGCGGCTGTATGTTCTGGACACTCGGGTAAAGAGAGGAGCAGAGCTGTCAACTGATCACCACCTGGTGGTGAGTTGGATCAGATGGCGGGGAAGGTAGCCGGACAGTCCTGGAAAACCTAAACATGTAGTTTGGGTGAACTGGGAACGTCTGGCAGAGACCCCTGTCTGTGGGGTCTTCAACTCTCACCTCCGGAAGAACTTCTCCCTCATCCCGGGGGAGTATGGGGACATGGAGTCCGAGTGGTCCATGTTCAAAGCCTCCATTTTGGAAGCAGCTGCTAGGATTTGCGACCAGAAGACCGTCGGTGCCTGTCGTAGCGGCAACCTAAGAACCAGATAGTGTACACCAGTGGTGAAGGAAGCCTTTTGGGCTTGGTTAGCCCAGGGGTCTCTGGAAGCAGCTGACAGATATTGGGTGGCTTGGAGGGCTGTGGCTTCAGTGGTTGCGGAAGCAAAAACCCGGGTGTGGGAGGAGTTCGGGGAGGCTATGAAGAAGGACTTTCGGTTGGCCTCAAGGAGGTTCTGGCAAACCGTCTGACGGCTCAGGAAGGGAAAGCAAGGCTTGCCCCAGGCTGTTATCAGCAGGGGTGGAGAACTGCTGACCCGAACTGGGCACATTGTTGGGCGGTGGAGGGAATACTTTGAGGAACTCCTGAACCCAGACAACACGTCCTCTGAAGAGGAGGCAGAGTCTGAAGATTCAGGGGAAACCTTACCACTAACCTTGGCAGAGGTCACTGAGGCAGTTAGAAAGGTCCTCAGTGGCAAGGCGCCAGGTGTGGATGAGATTCACCCTGAGATGCTAAAGGCTCTGTACATTGTTGGGCTGTCTTAGCTGACACGCCTGGTAACACTTTATATTAAGGTGCTTGTAATAAGCTGTAATTAGTAGGTAATAAGTCACTTACAAGACGTTATAAGACCTTTATTAGATTCTTATTAACACAAATAAGACTATAAGTGTTCATAGAGGCATAATTAAAACCTTTATTATGTCTTATAAGACACTTATAGGCTCTTATTAGAAACTTATTAACAGTTTATATACCGCCATAAACATTAATAATAATTAACAAGTTTCAAAGTTTGAAAATGTATTCCTGTGTGTGCCTCTTGACTGGTATTCAGACCTTGGGCTCCAGGTGTCCTAGTCTTCTGATGTTTGTCCACCTTCAACACTTTATTTACAGTAACATGGGTTAAAAACAACTATGCTTTTCCCTGAATTTGATCAGATATGTTGGTAGCTATGACACACCAAATGTTTTCATAATGTTGTTTACAGTTAATGTTAAAGATAATACTTTTATCTCTTTTTTCAAAAACTGTTTGAGTGGAAGTTCAATACAATTCAATTCAATACAATACAACAGACTTCCTTTTTGTTTCTGCGTTTACTTGAAAGTTGGACCCTGTTCCCACTGAGCTGTTATTAAGTGCATAAAAGTATTTATTAACCTTTATAAGTAGTGTTCCCACTTTAGATCCAGTACCTGCAGAGGAGCTTTATTAGCTCTTAATAAGTGCATAATAAAGTATTTATTAATCTTTATAAGGCTTTATATTTTCTTATAAAGTCTTATAAATGTTAATAAACATCTTATTAATGTTTATGGCGGTATATAAACTGTTAATACGTTTCTAATAAGAGCCTATAAGTTTCTTATAAGACATAATAAAGGTTTTAATTATGCCTCTATTAACACACACACACATATAGTCTTATTTGTGTTAATAAGAATCTAATAAGGTCTTATAACGTCTTATAAGTGACTTATTACCTATTAATTACAGCTTATTACAAGCACGTTAATATAAAGTGTTACCACACGCCTTTTCAATGTCGTGTGGAAATCTGGGACAGTGCCTGTGGAGTGGCAGACCAGTGTGGTGGTCCCCATTTACAAAAAGGGGGACTGGAGGGTGTGGCCCAATTATCCGGGTATCACACTTCTCAGCCTTCCGGGGAAAGCTTACTCTAGGGTGCTGGAAAGGAGGCTCCGGCCGATTGTCAAAAATCGTATGCAGGAGGAACAATGTGGATTCCGTCCCGGCCGTGGGACAGTGGACCAGCTCTTTACCCTCTCAGGGCTTCTTGGGGGAGCATGGGAATTTGCTCATCCAGTCTACATGTACTACGGGTGAGTGTATTGCATCATTTCCTGTTCTGTTCTCCGCTGTACTGTGTTGCTCAGTACTGATTGTTAGAGCTAAAAGCTTAATTGTTAATTTTGCCTAGTTCCTTACGACTGTTGTTTCCAACACACTGTACGTTCAGACAAACAGAAGTAATCGAAAAGCACTCTTTCTCTCTAGCGACAAACCTGCTTAACAGTTTTGTTTATTTTAGCTACCTACTCTTAGCCTAGCTTAGCTTAGCAGTTAGCTTTATTTACAATGGCTTCTTTTTCTGTCTCTCCCTCTCCTGCTCTCTCATGCTCTACGTGTCAGATGTTAAGTTACTCCTCGTCCTCCTTTAGTGATAATGATACATGTAAGAAATGTAGTTTATTTTTAGCTTTGGAGGCGAGGGTGTCTGAGTTAGAGAGACGGCTCCACACCATTGAGTCAGAGCCATCGTATGCAGCAGTAGTTAGCCAGCCACCTGTAGCCGGTGCGAGCCGACATAGCTTGGCTTCCCCCCCGGTAGCTCCCGAGCAGCCGGGAGGCAGTGGCTGGGTTACTGTCCGAGAGAAGCAAAGTCGAAAATCAAAGCACATGGTTCCCCACCAACCACTTCACGTTTCAAACAAATTTTCCCCACTCAGTGACACACCCACTGAGAATAATGAGATATGATATCTGAGATATCCACCAGGGTTGCCCCTTGTCACCGGTCCTGTTTGTGATCTTCATGGACAGGATCTCAAGGAGCAACCGGGGGGAGGAGGGTTTCCAGTTTGGGGACCTCAAAATCTTGTCTCTGCTTTTTTAAGTGTGAAGCGGCTGGGATGAGGGTTAGCACCTCCAAGTCAGAAGCCATGGTTCTCTGCCGGAAAAAGGTGGATTGCTCTCTCCAGGTGGGGAGTGAGTCTTTGCCCCAAGTGAAACAGTTTCTCGGGGTCATGTTCACGAGTGAGGGTAGAATGGGACATGAGATCGACAGATGGATTGGCGTGGCGTCAGCAGTAATGCAGGCGTTGTGCCGGACCGTTATGATGAAGAGGGAGCTGAGCCTGAAGGCAAAGCTCTCGAAGTGTCTACTGACCCACAAAATGTGAAATAAACCCATCCAATCCTTTGTTTGTGGTCTGCATAAGTCTTACAACACAGAGAGAAATGCTCCATTTCAAATTGCTCGCCTATGCCTGATGTCATAGTGGGATTCTGGTAAAAAAAAAAATACCCTCCCCTCCCCTGATATCTCCACCCATGGACTCCACTCCCAGCCTAGAGCAAAACTTTTACACAGGTCCGCCATTTTTATTCTCGCTACAGAGTAGTGATGTCTACCAGGAAAACTCGGGGGGGGGGGGGGGGGGGGGGGGGGGGGGGGGGGAATTCATGTTATATTTCGACCATATTTTGACCATGTTATATTTTGACCAAAGCACAGGACAGATGTTTCATTTAGACCACAGGGGACTGTTTGAAAGGTGGAAAAGGGGGATAATATGTCCTCTTTAAGCTTATTTAAAAGATAAAAATAAGGGGAAAGATTATTTACTTACCATTAATTTTTCAACTTCTTTCTTGTTTTCCTTCATCTTGCTTTGGTCTTTTAGCAACTCCATTTGTGCGTTTTTCATCTCTGCTGCAGTTTTTTCTATGCAAGCTTTAATCTCTTTCACCGTCAGAATTTGAGTTATTGTATCTTCCAGCTTTAGTTGAATCTCCTCCTTTTGTCGTTGTATCTTGATCTTCATGATTTCTAATTCATCCTTCTCTTTCATTGTCTTCTCCAGCCATTGCTCAACCTCCCGTTGTTTTTTCTTTGCTTGAAAACAAATCCATTTCAGTTGACTCTTTTCTGAAACGTCTGTTCTGCCTTGCTTTGTGTCTTCTCCCATTTCTCCTGCCTCAGGAAACACTCCCTGTGTGTCAATATTCACTTTATGATCGTTTATACGTGTCCCTTTGCTGTCTTTCTCAAGTAGATTTTCTTTTAATTGAAGAGTTTCTTTGGTTTTATCAGCCATTTGAAAATGTGCCCCATGTTCATCAAATCTGTGCTCCATGTTCAACTCCACCCACTTTGACCTTTGACCCTCTGTCCCCTCTTGGCTTTTCTCCATGTCTTGTTTATCATGTTCTGTCTCATCCTCCAGTTTGCTGAGGTCTCCTGTTGTTCTCTTGCTCTTTTGTATCACTTTTACAAAGTACCTTTTCTTTATTTCAATCTCATTTTTCAGCACTTCCATCTCTCTTATCTCTCTTTTTGTAATTTCTAACTTATATTCAAGTTCTTGTTTTTCCCTTTCAATATCGTCCCTTGTACATTTCATTGCACTCATTTCTGCTTCAACTACCTGCCGGTCTCTTTGAATGTTTGGTCTCTCTGCTTGTACTTTTGTTTTTAATTGGTTCATCTCATCTCTTTCAGATTGTATCTGTGCCAAGTTTTTCTCTATGTCTTGTGTTGTCTTCATGCTTACTTCTTTATCTTGTCTATGTGTTTGGGGATCAGATTTCATGTTTTCTACCAAACTAGTCTCCGTCTTTAACTCAAGCTTTCTCAAATCATCTTCCTCAAGGTCATATTCCTTCAGCATATCACAGAGTTTATCACTTCCCTCCAGGATTCTGCAGAGTTTTAACTTCACAGTTTCAAAGGTGTATTTTCTTTCTTTCTTTTCTAGTTTGCCTTGGATCTGTGGGACTATGGCTTCACGTGTTTGAACATCCGCTTGGATTTTTGTCTGTTTTTGCTTAATCTTGTTAATGATTACATTCATGTTATGTTTGATATCCTCGACTTGTTCTCTATGTTGTAAGATAAGTCTTTGACCTCTCATTAACTCTTGACTTGTGTCTGCCATATTTATCTCAAGTTGTTCTTTTGCCAGCTTCATGCCGAGCATTATTTTCTTATTTTTGTCTAATAGACTAAGCAGACTGTCAGTCCTCAGTCTCTCTGTTACTTCCAGCTTGCGATTTACCTGTTCTATGGCTTCCTTGGGTTCCATACTTTTTTTTGATGCCATTTTATCAGAATTGGTTGTTTTGGACATCTGTGGCTCATCTATGATCTCATTAGGTCTCCTCTCCGGAGTTTCTCTTTTTTTATATATTTCAGCCTGGACTTTGTAAAGTTGCAGTATTTCTTCAGTGTCATAAATCCTACACACCTTGAGTTTCTCCATTATATGTACATTCTGTATCCTGAGTCTTTTAATTAATAAGTATTGCTCATCTTTTTCAGATGTCAGACTGTCAATATCCTTCTGTTGCTGCTCTGTCTTCGCTCGTAGATAGTCAACTGTTTTTGTCTCTCTTTCTTTCTCGTCCAAAATGTGCTTTATCTCCTCCATTACTTGATATGTCAATTGTCTTTGGCTTTCAATAGCCTCATTTTTGGCATGTATGCCCATCTTTGTTTTTCTGTCTTCAAATTGCATGTTTTTCCCAATGTTTGCTCCGTTTGGGTTATCCTGTTGCCTTTGCACTGTTGGTCAAGAAAAAGACAAATATCACATGCCACTTTAAAACATATTATATATAATCTAGGACAGGAAAAGACAATTTGGATAATAATGAAATGTTGAAATAATTGAAGAGCCAGATGAAAAAAGGTTTAAGACTTTCTTTGATACATCCTACATCATCTCCAGCCCAACACTGCTTTCTTAACCCTTCCCTTGATGACTAAGAAAATTCATCGGAGAAATCAGAAATTTTGTTTTCCACCCCAATATTCATATTGTTGCAGCTGATCAGTGTGGAGCTTATTGGAGTAATTTCTAAACCAATCTGTAGAACACATATTATTAAGTAACCTTTTTACATATTTGCTTGTAAATCCTAAATCTGTTTGGTGTTTCTGTCACAGAAAGTGTTGCAGTAATAATCACAGTATTTTTTTATCTGAATTAAAGAAAATCTGTTTGATTAAGATATTCACAATGACAGGATGTTCTTTCCACAGCCTACACTGAATATTATGCAAACCTAATTAGGTAAAGGAACACAAGAACTCTGTTCTCCACGGTTAATATGATCTTGCAGCCACCAGATACTCTTGCACATCACGTGTACTTCACTGTGAAATCTATTTTAGTTCCTAGACCCCTATTTAGAGGAAACTTTTCAGCTCCTGCTTCAGAGTAGGTACAATGCAGACAGAAAAAAGTCCTAATGGTGTGTAGTTCTTAGGGAAATCCCAAGTGGATAGTTCCTATTCAAAAAGTCCCCAGAACTGTTATACATACACACCTATATATATATTTTATAGATTTAGTATATTTATATTGTGCTGTTATTATTGTTAGAAGGTGACCTTGCGTATCCTGAATTAGATGTATCTTTATTACTTTGAAATATTAGTACAAAGTGGCCTACAACTGAAAATAGTTAATAAGAAGTTATACTCCAAGTAGTTTAATGCAAATGAACACCTTAAAAGCCCAATATTTTAACCAAGTGCACTGAGTATAGCAAAACCTTTTATTTACTTTTTCCAATAAACCATGCAACTATTTTGAAAAAGAAAGGTTGTCTGTTCATCAATGATAACAATTATTTAAATGTGTCACCAAAAATACTGTAAGTAGAAATATAAATATGTTTGGGTAACCAACTTCAGCTATAAGCTCTGGATCCTGCTGTGTAAGTAAGTAAAGTTTATTCATATAGCACCGAGCAGACGTCACAAAGTGCTTCACAATTTAAAAAAAAGAGATAATACAAACAGACAGTCACATAAAACCAAATACAGACAAAACAAGTCATTATACATGCGTTGCAATTTACTGACAAAACATATATCTTTGTTTTTGAGTTGTTAAGAACGACCCAATACGGGCCAAATGTTTTTCTGTATTAATGCAGTATTTACAGTATCATACACAGATGTTTCTGGTTACCCGCATCTTATAATTACCGATGTAAAACATTCCACAGTTATCAGAATGAAGGGATATTTGTTGATTTGAGGGAGAAAGTGCACTTTCCATGTGCTCTTGATGTTTTCCACATTATAAATCCAGAACTGGAGTTTCCATAAAGATCACAGGTCTGAGTATGAATGACATAATGGTTTAAAATATGAGTCTAATTGATAGCAAATAAAATATAGACGCTATTTGTAAATAAATGTATTGAGCCGAGTTTACATTCTTTATCTGTTTTTTTCTTACCTCAGCTTTCTTTTGTCTTGTTGGATGGCTTAAAATCCTCAGAGACAAGGCACATTTAAGCCAGTCATTTGAAAATGCTGTGCAAGTCAAAAAGCAGGCTTGTAATAACCTTTCAAAACATCCCTTATCTCCTCCCTCTATACATTGGTGGAGCAACAGGTTTGGCTGTCAGATAAAAGGAACACCCACTGAGTGACGTGTATGATTGGTTAGAATTTGATATTTGGGTGAAAAGGCGTAGGCTCTGTGATTCTGGTCTCAATAGATAAGGGTGGGGTCCAGGTTTGGCTTGTTGTTGAGGGTTTCCTTTGGCTCTCTTGATGTACTAAATCATTGAGAAATCACTCAGAACAAGCATGGGGCATGAATGTTTTATAAATTCATAAACACTTTCCCTGAGGCTTTTAAAGTAAACTGATGATTTATTTAAATATTTGCAGATATGTGTGGTAGCAAATACTGTAAATTTAACATTTTCCTTTAATAGTTGGTTAACATTAATAAGCAACTGTCTTTGTTTTCAATGCAGTCAAGCAGAAGGATTACTAAAATGTGTCAAGATCTAATAGTACCTGTTTATGAAAATAATTACCTTGGTTTGCATTGTTTGTCATATTAAAATGTAAACTTTAATTTTCTGTAGTGTGCTGATCTTATATCTTATACTCATATATTAAAGAGTTCATAACCTGAGTGCTGTTTACATTCTTGCCAGATGAATCAAACCATGTCCTTCTTATTTTTTAGCCACACAAAAAAGATTACCAGTTTGTACTATCCCAAAAGAAGACTAGAAAAAGGTTCACTGGATGTTCCAATACAGCAAATCATGTATAATCTTCATACAGCTGCCAGTGTTCTGTAGCTTCACTCCCAGGTTGGAAAGCTCAAAACTTGTTTTCATAGTATTGGCTCTCACATATACAAATATTGAACGTCTAACAAATTGTTTTAATTTTACTGCTTTCCAACTGTTAAGCAACTACAAAGACAATAAATAATGAAAAAAGACCTTAAGCCACATTCTAATTAAAAAAATTATAATAACCCATTGACCACAGTTAGAACACAGCCAACGTTAGCTTTTAGCCACTTACTAGTTTACTTTTACATTTGAGAATCTCAGACAAGATAGAAAAGGCATGCAATAATTCTAGATATCAATGCTCATCTTAAACACATTTCTATCATTTACATTGAAGTTAACTGTGTACCTCTCTCTTAAAGGTCCACTGTTGTTTCCCCTTAAAGATGCACTGTGGAATTTTGGTAGAGAAATTAGAATGTTGGAGAAGTGTACAGATTCTGTGGTATATGTTAATAACTCTAAACACAAACTGTCCTCAGAGGAATACTTGGTCCCTGTAACTGTTTGAAGATAAAATGCTACGCGAGAAGTTATGGTGGAGGGCCCGTAACAGTGAAACCGTATCTCTCCTGGTAGATTTTTAGCTCCAAACAGTGTTCCAGGGACACATTTTTTCCAAGTGTGTGTGTTTAGTTCAGAAAATATAGCATAGAATTGTTGCACTTCTCCGACCTTCAAATTTCACTACCAAATCTACAGAGTGCACTTTAATGTAGCATCAATGCATGTATAGTGAAACATGAGTTATACTTTTTTTTTAAACTTGCACAAGCATATTGATAACTTATTAGCTGACTAATTATAGCGCTAACCTTGATGTTACTGTTCAATTTTACTTTATGTTAGCCATCAACATGTTTGCGATGGGCAGATGCTGGTGTTCTTACCTCCAACATTGTGGATATTAGCCTCAAACAACTTGCTCTATACTTTTTTTTTGTGCAAGGTATGCACACCAGCATTTTCCATTCAGCTCATCAACTTAACAAAAAAGCTTGGGGTGCATTCGGATTGTCCCTCCTATCCCCTTCCACTTTACCTTAACCCCGGGTAAAACGTCATGAGGTTAAGGTTAAGATGTTAGGAGAATTCATAAAAGATTTAGGGAAGGTGATCGCGTTGCTCTGACAATCCGACCACATTTCCACTAGGTGAAGTAATTATGCGACGGCGGAGGTTAATGATGTGGGTCTGCCGTGGTGAAACTATAATGTTCCGAAAATGGACTACTAAAATAATCTAAAAAACGTTCCCCTGTGCCTTCTTACCAGTGAAATAATCCTAATTACCACAAGGTTGGAATTGAAATAAAAGGCATATAGGCTACCAGACTAAAAGTAACAAAAGTGAAACCAAATGGTGTTCACATTGAGAATGGTTGCTCACGCTCACCTTTCTGTCCACTCATAAATCATCATTAATCCAAAATAAGTATCATTGTATGAAATTAATTGTTACATTTATGCAAGATATATATAATGTTTAAGGTATACAAATGTACAACTTCACAAAGCATTCTTAAGTGAATGAAATATGTTGAATAAAACAAATGAATTGTGAGATGGCATATCTCATCTCCTTTGGTAAAGGATGGTCCAGTGTATCCTATGCTAAAGGAGGTTACAAAGGAAGCATTGACACACCTTTCCTTAGCTGGCCGCCACTTAAATGCTTCCGGGTCATTTCACTCAGTTAGGAACCTTCCTAAGCAAAAGAGACAATTCAAACGCACCCCTGGTCTTCACTCCACTACTCTGCTAGAATATTCTGTCTTGTTTCATAGTGTTCTGGGTACTTTCTCTCAGTCTTTTTGTTTCTTTACCAAGTGGGGTTTAGCTGTCTATTTTGTAGTGTCTTTTTGTAGCTAGTGATTTTTTAAGATTTTAAGATTTACTTTTATTGATTTCAGTTTTTACACTCTGTAAGTCATGAACATACACACAGGCTGAAATATACACACATGCAGAAAAAGGATCCTATGGACATGCATTAATGGAGAGATGTCAGAGTGATGGAGCAGCCCACGGTGGGCGCTCCTGAGCTGATGGTGGGGAGGGGGTTTGGGCGCCTCTGCGGTGCTCAGGCACCTCTCCGGCTACCAGACCAACTTCTATATTTGGTCTGCGCTGGGACTTGAACCGGCGACCCTCCAGTTCCCAACCTGAGTCCCTACAGACAGAGCTACTGCTGCCCCCAACTACCTGTGTAGAAACACAGGTATCCTGTATCCAGTGATCATTCTATAATGCAGCCAGCTTCCTCCCCTGCCTTCTCTTTTGCTCTTTTATTTTTGATAGTTATTAACATAATGGTTACATTTATTTTTTATTAGGTGCAATAAAGTGACAAACTGGTGATATATACACAACAAATGAGGCACAAAAAACAAACAAACAGACAAGGTCAGGACAACAACTCCAAAATACAGTAAAAAATAAATAAAATAAAACAAATAAAGACAGCAAAATACTAAAACAATAGAAACACATCAGACTATGATTAGAAAAACTACAAAACTATATGAAATACCTAAGAAAGGATACAAGAAGTGAAAGAAGCGATAGAGAGTAGGGAAGGGAGAGAAGGTGCTTTGTAAGGGGGACTTGAGAGGTAGAAGAGAGTTGAGCAGTGTGTATGGTATGTGTTGAATATGTTAAACAATGTTGTGGTGTGAGAGGTGAGACTTTGTGTAATGATTATGTTTTAGCGGAAGTTGACTGCAGCCGGGGTTTTGGGTTTGGTTTGAGCGTTTGATTTGATTGGAGGGGAGGAGGCAAAGCTATTATTTTTCTTTTCTTTGGCCGGGTCCTGCAGCAGCAGACCCTCAGGAGGGGACTTGGGTGGTATGACAGAGGTGTGTGTGTGTGTGTGTGTGTGTGTGCGTGCGTGCGTGCGTGCGTGCGTGCGTGCGTGCATGCGTGTGAGAGAGAGAGAGGAAAGAGTGGTATATAAAAAAGAAAGGGGAAACAGGGATAATAATAAATATATAATACTAATGATGATGACATGTCTTATGATGGAATGGAAGTAATATGTAGCTGAAAACTTTGGAAGAAGGGAAAAACAAACAAAAAAACAAACAAAAAAAACTCCAATCAAATAAAGAATAAACAGATAAAAAGTTTGCATGATGGTGTTTTGAAATTGAACAGATGATGTGATGCCTGATGTATATCGAAAGGAATAAAGAGAATAATACTATAAATCAAAATAATTGTAAGAATAGAAAAAAAAACAAAGTTATAGTAGTGAACAAAACAAAAAAATAAGAGAGGAAAATAAATACATAAATACATAAATAAAACAAACAAAAAGAGCAAAAATCAATCAATAAATAATGATAAAAATGACAAGAAAATAAAAATACTATGTTTCGTATCTGATAATGATAATAATAAAATGAAGTAACAAAAAAAGTAATAATAATAGTATGTCGCAGTTCAAGAAAGATGAAATATAACAGGGTATTAAATGAAATAAGGCAGAAGTGTTGAGAGAGACCATTGATCCACGGAAGTCACAAAAAATAAATACATAAATCGATAATAAAAAAACAAGGAAGAGATTCTACAACATAATAATAATGATTATAATAATGTGTATATTATATTGAAAATGTAAAATGATATTTCAGAGGGCTGGTTTTATGTAAAGGAAGGTGAACGGCTAAGAAAGGTGTTTGTGTTGGGTGTGATTGGTGCACAGGCAGAAAGAGTTGATGGGTGGGATGTTGTGGGGGTAGTTATGAGTTGAGGTTGTCGATTATTGTGTTCCAGACAGATTCAAATTCGGCAGTTTTTTTATTTTTATTAGGTGATGCAGAACAATACAAGACGAGTGAGGGATATGACAAGAGCAATAGTATGTAGGAGACAGGGGAGACACGACGATACAATGCACAGCAAGCAGGGAGTAATAATAACGTTTAGCAGTTTTGTATGTTGAGGGTGTTGAAGGGCCCTGCTTGTGTGTGTGAGTGTGTGTGTGTGTGTGTGAGTGTGTGTGTGTGTCATTCAAGTTTATGCTTTTTTTTTTTTCATTTGTATTCCTATTTTTCTTTCTTCTTTCCTTCATTCCATTTTTCTTTTCTTTTCTTCTTTTTTTTCCTCCTTTTTCTTCTTTCCCCTTTCCTCCTTTCCTTCCCCTCTTTCTTTCTATATATATTATCATTTTTATTACTTCAGTCATTGTGTGATGCAGGGGTGCCCCTGACTCAGTTGCCCCCAGACCCTGCGAAGGGGGCCAGCTGATAGGGTCGCCTACTGCTGACTTCTCATCAGGGGTGCCCCTGTTTCAGTTGCCCCCAGACCCTGCGGAGGGGGCCAGCTGATAGGGTTGCCTACTGCTACCCTCCCGCCAAGCTTGAACAACCCCCAGACCTGATGGGAGGGGATCTGTTTGTGTTGGTGCTCGGAGGTATCATCTGATTAATTTCTTTAAGGTGCAGTATTTTTATCATTGCAATTTTTTATTTTTTTATTTTTTATTTTTTTGTATGTTTTTGTATTTGTTATTATTATCGTTGTCCTGAAGTCTATCCTTTTTTAACCTTAGTGTTGAGATGGACCACTGAGAGGATGGAGGCACCAGGAGGGGCTAGAAAGCATATTCAAAACAAAGGGAAAGAAGAAAACTAGAATAACTGAGGAATGATAAAATAAAAAAGAACAAATAAAGTGGGTAATGGACCATATCAATTGTGTTCCAGTGTAGTGTGTTGTTGGGTAATGTATTGGGTTATGTATTGATGACAGTAATATAAATAGTGCAGATCATGTTGTAGTAATAATAATGTAATTTGTCCAGATTGTTTGACTATGATTTGCTAGTGTATCATTTTTATTCTCATTATCTTGCCTTCTTCACCCCTCTCAACATACCACTAATACCAGAAAAAGAGAAAAATTATAATAATAATGATAGTACAAAATAAATAAATAAATAATAATAATAAAAAAGAAATATATATATATATATATATATATATAAAGCAAGAGAGAGAAAAAAAACCCAATAATAATAATATTAAATAATGGTAAATAATAGGGATAATATCAATATTTGAAGCAATTGTTACAAGAGTGTGCAGTAGTAATTATGATAATAATAGTAAAAAGAAACAAAAAAAACACACAAAAAAACAGCAAAGGTTTGTTGGCATGGGGTGATAGCAGTAGTAAGAGAAACAGAAAATACATAAATAATGAATAAAACAAGGCAACCAAAGAAAAACAGACAATCATCTGGATGGAGAAAGAGACAGAAAAAATAAATAAATAAAAGAAAAAGAAATGCATGAAAAATGAGAGTGGCTGTGATGAGAATTCATGATGATGAATATGATATGAATATAAGGGGGGAGAGAGGAAATAAATCAATAATTCGTCATAATAAAGTGGTGGCTAAGGACAATAATAATAACAATAGTAACAAAAAAAGATTAAATGTGATAGTAAGAGGAAAATAAATTCACAAATAAGTTGTGATAGTTATACAGAAAGGGGAAAAAAAAGGATGTATGTCTGTGTCTTTGTGTGTGTGTCTTTATGTGCGTGTTTGTGTAAGTGTGTGTGTGTGTGTGTGTGTGTGTGTGTGTGTGTGTGTGTGTGTGTGTGTGTCTTAATATGTGTGTGTGTCTTAATGTGTGTGTGTGTGTATGTATTTGTATGAGTCTATATTTGTGGTAGTGAATATCAGGGGTTTGAACTATGTTATTCGGGAAGTAGTGAGGTGAGGATTGGCTCCCAAGTTGTCAGAAATTGGTGTGTTTTATTGTGGATGGATGCTGTAAGTTTTTCCATGGTGATGTGTTCGACAAAGAGGTCTATCCATACTGAGGTGTTTAGTTTTTTTCTGCTTTTCCAGTTGAGGAGGATTGCTTTCTTGGCGACAGTGAGCCCAATGAGTATTGTGTTTTTTTGGTTGTTGGGAAGTGTGATTGAAAGAGTGTTTCCTAGGATGCATAGTGAAGGGGAGAGTGGAACCCGGCAGTTCAGTATTGAAGAGAGTTTAGTTGTGATTTGTTTCCAGAATTGCTGTATGGGTGGGCAGTGCCAGATTGCATGCATGTAGTCATCCAGGGTGTTAGGGGGGCATACTGAGCAGTTATTAGTATCAGAAAGTCCCATTTGATGTTTTTTCTTAAGTGTGATATGGGTTCTGTGGTTAATCTTATACTGAATTAGTTGGAGTTTAGGTTTATTTGTCATTGAGAAGGTATTGTTGCAGATTATGTTTCAGGTGTCATGGTCTATTGTTGTTGATAAATCTTTTTCCCATTTTGTTGTGGGGAGAAATATTGTATGGTCAATGTTTATGAGTTTGTATAGTTTAGATAGAGTTTTAGTGGGTGTTGAGAGTTTTAGTATTGTGTCTGCTAGTGTATAATTTTCGATGTAGTCTTGTTTGAGGTTAAACTTATGTGTTATGATAGATTGGATTTGGAGATATTGGAAGTGAGATTTATTGTTTATATTGTACTTTTGAGTTATTTCTTTGAAGGGGATGAAGGTTTTGTTTTGAATTATATGTTGAAGCTGGGTGATGCCTTTGTCCTTCCAGGTGGTGAGATTCAGTGGTGTTTTGTTTTGAAGAAAGTCTGGGTTGTTCCATATTCAATCAATCAATCAATCAACTTTTATTTGTATAGCGTCAACTCATAACAAGTGTTATCTCGAGACACTTTACAAGAAGCAGGTAAAATACCTTACTCATTGTCTGTTAACATTACAAAAGAGCAGGTAAAAAGACCTTACTCATTGTTATGTTACAAAAAGCAGGTAAAAGACCTTACTCATTGTTATGTTACAAAAAGCAGGTAAAAGACCTTACTTATTGTTATGTTACAAAGATCCGGCCTATCCATCATGAGCACTTTAGCAAAGCAGCAAAAGTTACAGTGGTAAGAAAAAACTGCCTTATTAAAAGGCAGAAATCTTCGGCCGGATCCCCGGCTCATGACGAAACAGTCTTCACAGGCCTAGACTGCGCCGGGCTTGGAAAGGGATAGGGGGAGAGATGGGATAAGATGCAGGAAGAGGGATAGAGAGCAAGGGGGTGGGGGGAGGTAGACCGTCCATCAGCAATCCGGTGGGGAGGGGAGGGGGTGTTCTTACAGGGTGTGGGTGTTGTGTTCATTATTTTGTGGGCTTTCCACCATGCTGTTAGGGCTGTAGCAATGAAAGGATTTTTGAAGGCATTATGAAGTTTAATTGAAGTGCTGATAAATGGTAGGGTTGATATGGGTATGTTTTTGCATTGTTCCTGTTCTATGTCTAGCCATGGGTGGGATTGTTCGTGGGGTGTGTCCATTTTGTTATGATTTGTAACTGGTTTGCCAGGAAGTAGTTATAAAAGTTTGGTGCATCTAGTCCTCCGGTATTTTTTGGTGTTTGAAGTGTGGTCAATTTTATTCTAGGTTTTTTGTTTTTCCAGTAAAATTTGGTTATTGTTGAGTTTAAGGAACTAAACCATGTGGGGGGTGGACATGCTGGGATCATAGAGAAAATGTAATTTATTTTGGGAAGCATGGTTTTTGTTTGCTATTCTTCCTATGAGTGATATCGGTAGATTCATCCATCTGGTCATGTCGTCTTCTATAGTTCTGATAAGTGGATTGAAATTCAATGGTATAAGTTCTGACAATTTGGGGGAGATATTGATGCCTAGGTATCTTATAGTATCAGTGGTGGAGGGAATAGGTAGTGGTAGGGCTGCCGGGTTCCACCTCTTTACAGAGAAGCAGTGTTGATTTGGTCCAGTTTATTGAGTAATTAGAGATTTTGGAGTATTTTTAAAAAAAGATTCATTGTTTCTTGTAGTGAGATTTGTGGATTTTGTAGGTAGAGTATGATGTCGTCAGCATATAAACTTATCTTGTGGGTTACATTGGGTGATTGAGTTTATTCTGGCGGACTGCTGCAGCAAGTGGTTCGATGTATATTGCAAATAGAGGGAGAGAGTGGGCATCCTTGTCTTGTTCCTCTGTGCAGTGTGAAGCTTGATGACGTTAGACCATTGACTGTGACTGTTGCTCTTGGTGAGTTGTATAGTGTTTTGACCCAGGTGATAAATGACTTTCCCAATCCAAATTTATGAAGTGTGGCAAGTAAAAATTTCCAGTTTACGCGGTCAAATGCTTTTTCGGCATCTAAAGAAGCTATTATTGTTTCTTCTGTGGTCTGTGTTGCTTGGTGAATTATGTTGAATAGTCTGCGTGTGTTATTGTTTGTGTGTCTACCTTTAATAAAACCTGTTTGATCAATGTGGATTATGGATGTAGTGACCATTTCGATTCTTGTGGATAGTGCTTTGCTCATTATTTTTATGTCTGTATTGATGAGGGATATTGGGCGGTAACTGGAGGTGAGGGTAGGATCTTTATCTGGTTTCAATATTACTGAGATGTTGGCGGTGTTCATATGTGAAGGGATTTTTCCGGAATTTATTAGATCTTCTGTCATTCTGATGAATAGTGGTGAAATGGTTGACCAGAAATGTCTATAAAACTCAGCGGGGAAGCCATCAGGTCCTGGTGCTTTGTTCGGGGGAATTAACTTTAGTGCTGAATAGAATTCTTCTTTTGTGAGTGGTTTATCTAATACTTCTGCTTGAGTTTTTGTTAAAGTTGGTATGTCTAGTTTATCAAGGAATTCATATATGTCTTTTGAATTGGGTTCTGTGTTTGATGTGTACAGCTGTTGGTAGAAGTTTTTAAAGGTGTTTGTAATTTCATCTGGTGATATGAGAAGCTTCCCTGCTGGGTTTTGTATAGCTAGGATGGTATTTTTTTCCTTTTTTTGCTGTAGCTGATTTGCGAGATATTTTCCTGATTTGTTGCTATATTCATAGTGCTTGTGTTTGATTTGTTGGATTAGAAATTGTGTTTTTTTATTTATTATGTCTGACATTTCTAATTTATATTTCCTAAGTTTATTTAGTTCTCTTCTGTTGGCGCTTGTGCATAGATCATTTCTGTTTCTTTAATTTTAAGCTCTAGGTTGTGCTCATGTGCTATCTCTGTTTTCTTTTTGTAAGATGAGTATGAAATGATTTTGCCTCAAATAACTGTTTTTGCGGTTTCCCAGATAAGTGATGGTTATTTTGAGTGTCATTAATGTCAATGAAGGATGCCCACTCTTCCATTATAGCTGTGTCAAAGTTTAGATCTTTTAGTAGTGAGAGATTGAATTGCCATCTGGTTGGTTGTTTATGGAGTTGCTTGCTGTTTAGATGTAAGGAGATTGGAGCGTGGTTACTTATTATAATCGGATGGATTGAGGTATCTGTTATGTCCTGTATGACTGATTTACTTATGAGAAAAAAATCTATACGGGAGAAAGAGTGATGGAGTGGTGAGAAATATGTGAATTCTTTTGCTGTTAGGTTGTTAAGTCGCCAACTGTCGCCAAGTCCAAGCTCCTCCATGTATTGTATTATTGTTTCTGTGGATTTCCATTTTCTGCTTCCAGATCCTGAGCGGTCTATTGTGGGGTTGAGGACTGTATTAAAGTCGCCTCCGATTACTATTTTTGAGTTTGTGAAGTTATGTAATGATGTAAAGAATCTATGAAAGAAAGAGGGTTCATCTGTGTTGGGTCCATAAATATTTGCAATAGTAAAATTAGTGTTGTTAATGGACTTGTTTAAGATGATGTATCTTCCTTCTGGGTCAATGATGGTGGAGGAATTAGTTAGTGATATTTTCTTGTGGATCAGTATGGATACACCTCTTTGTATTGAATTATAATTCAGGTGAATTTAAGCAGAGGTTGTTAGATTTTGTCAGGTGAGTTTCTTGTAGAAGGCATATATCTGGTTTTAATTTATTTAGATGATTGAATACTTTAATCCTTTTAGCTTGGGAGCCAATCCCATGGATGTTCCAGCTTAGGAATTTAAGTGGAGCCATGATTTAGATTTATGGTAAGAATGTTGAGGGTTTCTTGGTGTGTGTGTGTGTCAGAGAGAGAGAGAGAAAGAGAGAGAGAGTGTGTGTGTGTGTGTGTGAGAGAGAGAGATAGGGAGAGGGTGTGTGTGTGTGTTCTGCTGACATATAAGGGAGAGGGAAGGGAACTTAAGGGCACACACTACGGACTAAATGACCAATTCCCACATTAAATAAATGAATGGCGAAAAATTCTCTACCCCATCCTCAAACAACATAGACTAAATAATAGACGTGTTAGCTTGGTTGTTGACAAACTCTATATAGAAGGGCAGCTCTACCGCAACTCCAAAACTACCCCATGGCTCTTCTAACCCACATCCCACCTGAATTGCAGTGACTAATGAATCTTTGACTACAACTTTAACCTCTCCTACCACGCTATTGTCTTTCCAAAAACTGTGATTTTCTAGAATGATTGTCTATATGTATATGTGTATTGCTTTTGTTATTTGATTTACTCCTTCCCCTTAATAGAGCAGTGATCAGTTTTAAACTTATATCAAATTTACTCTCCTGTTGATTTAGCTTTGTTTAGTTTAACCTACATTCCAGGATAGAGCTCAGTGATCAGTTTTGAAACTTGGATCAGAGTTGCTCTCTTGGTGATTTGGCTTTGTTTAGTGAAGCAGCTTCCAGGATAGAGTGCAGCGATTTGTTTGAGTACTTAGATCAGATTGACTCTCCTGTTGATTGAGTTTAGCTTAGCAGCTTTGCTAACAGTAATCCACTGGGTTTCTGTTTTACCACATAAAATATGTACCTAGACCTTATGTGAACTGGGAGCTGAGACTCCCTTTGGATCAGACCACGCAGCACTGCAAGAAACGGTTGCTGGTCTGACGCACCTCTCCTCAGAGGAAAGTGCCAACCTATATAGCTATTCAATTAGCATTTGTGATAAGAAGTTGAAGGATCTAGTTGATCTTGTCAACCACCGAGCCAGGACCACCCCTAACAAAGACAGAATGTATGCAGAAGACATACATCAACCATGGGCCAAGGCTCACTGTGGATCTGATGATCCACCCCTTCATGATGGAGTTGCTGGTCTTATCCACCTCCCTTTAGAGATCAACAGTCTGAACTCCTACACCCTCAGCACATGCAAAGAAAAAATAAATGAATGAGAATGAGGAACACTGGGCACAGCTAGCCCAGGTACGAGAAGAAAAACAGATCCTGTGGGACAACTTCAAAAGAATGCAGGATAAACTTAAGACCTTGCAGGACAAATGCAAGGCCCTGCAGGAGGAGAAGAAAACACTGCATAGAAGCAGCAGGTTGGCCGAACAGAAGAAACAAAGTGTCACGGTACCCGGAATTCAGGATGGGCATGTACGCACTGCAGCCCCCGGGTCAGCTGAGGAAACCTCAGATGACGGATGGGATACTGAACCAAGTCCCTGGAGGAGGGAGATGGACATGTTGCAAGACCTGCAGGAAAGGAAAAAGGGCTGCCCAGTCGACCACGGCACAAGGGCGCGCTCCTCCTATAACGACCCTGTAAATAGTCTGGGTGTTCGGGATAACTACCGTCCAACCTCTCCAGACCATGAAGCTCTGCCACGTGGAAATGCCCCACGGGTTAGTCACTCCATATGCTTCGAGCAGGGAGGACCACAGCCCACAGGGGGAGGGACTTTTCGCTCCCTAGAAGCAGGGAGGAGTCTCAGGCTACAGCAGACACCAAGCATTACCTGTCCCGCAATAGACCATCATGTCTGAGCCGGACACTAACCCCGCCATGGTTAAGTCACCCATACTACCATGACAACCATAGGGTTTACGAGTCTTCAGACGACTCGGAAAACCCTCACCAGCCTTCAAGTCATGGTCTGCGGACCAGGCAGATAGAACCTTGGGACAAAGATCTGAAGCGCTTTGACCCAGATAGCCCAGATTCAAGTATCAACGACTACCTTAGAGAAGTCAACCATTATCTCCTTGACCTGCCTCACGCGTCCTCACATGGAAAAACTAAAGTCGGTCTGGAAGACTAAGGCTAGGAGTGTCCATGCTTTCATGGGGACACTCCCACTAAAGGTCCGATCCTTGCAGAAAGAAAACAAATCTGTTAGTCAGCACTTACAAACTGCCAAGCAGAAAGTGTTTGACATGTTTGAATTAATTCAGGGAGCACAGGTAAGCATGGAGCAAGACATATCGTCAGGATATGACTCTGATACTGGACCAAGCCCCTTAAGAGATCAAACAAACCTGCTGAAAAAGCTCGGTAAAGAACTGAGCAGCCAGGATAACCCAAGGACTGAGGAAATAAGTCTAGTTCTCTCTGATTTTGATTGTGGAGCCCCGCCCTTTGGGGAAACACCCCAGTTCCCTGACAGCTGGGACACCTTTTCAAACCTTCAAAGGTTTGAATACCACATAGGAAGGGGGGTGACTTCTCAGCTCCCAGAGGCAGAGATAACACCAGGCCCCCTCCTGCTACCTGTAGGTTCCCATCGCATGATTCACAGCTGAGGAATATCCAAACCTCAAATGACTCGGATGGCTCCCTTTTACCCAGAGATCAAAGAATGCACACAAGGCTCATTGAATCTATGGCAAAGGATGTAGAGCGGTTTGACCCAGATAACTCAGACCACTGCATCGATGATTACCTCGGAGTGATTAACCTGTGTCTCAGTGATTAATCTGATGCATCCACAAGAGAAAAACTCAGGCTGATCTGAAAGACAACTTCCAAGAGTGTCCATGACTTCATGACTTCACGACTACCCTTCAGCCTGAGATCAAAGACCAGTACTCTGCGCTCTGCAATGCTTTGTGCCAGGAATACTCCACCTACACTGACCCTTCTTAGTGCTTTCAGTGTCTTGCACCAGAAGCATGAGGCCCCCAAAGATTATTACTGGCGCCTAAGATCTGCATATTTCCAGGGATGTAAGGATCCAGGTTTGGAAGAGAACCAAACTTTCAAGTCCATCTTCATGCACAATCTGCATGGCTGCGTGCGGCACAATGTCACCATGCATAGTTGTACACATCAGCTTAGTATGAAAGAGATCAAGAAATTCGCACAGGCGGTTTGGGAGACACGCTTACGTCCAGGGTTTGTGACACATGATAGTTACATAACACGTGAAGGCAACAAGTTGCCTCGTGCTAGGAATAAGTCCAAGAGACCACGTCATCAGCAGAATAGACAACAGAACCAGAGGGGTGAAGGTGTTCCTACGAGCTTCCTAAGGAAGCAAGTTCTGACAATTCTGCCAGTGAGTTGGAGCGCATGACAGAGGTGGTATGTCAGTGGGCCTCCATCCCTTACTGAGAACACGACTCTGATTCATCATAGGAGTGGGGGTGTAGCCTCCATTTCGAAAACCCAACAATGTCACTCTACCAACATGAATGTTTCCTAGTCCCTGTTTTGTGTTTTGATATTGGTAGTGAGACACATAATGTACATTTACACACCTACATGCCACAAACACCATCCCACAGGCTTACTTCTGCCCAGGTGAGGAGTTAGCCCACAAATCTGACACTCTTCTCTTTCTCGCCTCCTCTTCTTTGTTTGTTTCATTTGTTTTGTTAAATCATGCACCTTGAGCAGCAAAGCTTTGCTAATGCCTGTTTATGTTTTGATGCTTAGCATTAGACATAGACATTCTGCCCAGACTTTGGCTCAGTGTCTGCCTATACTAAAATGCCTCTTATTCCTCTGAACTGTTAACCCATGAACTGATTTCCTAATTAACTGCACCAAACCTTTCTCCTCAATCCCAGACACATGGACTGTCTAGTCCGTGGGTAGCCCCAAAGATCGTGACCCGCAACCCGCTCTTTAGGATGAACGGGGATGTTGGAATCTCCATGTGTTGAAACAAAGGTCCGGCCTGTTTCAAGTTTAGGAAGGTTTTTTTTTTTTTTTTGGGGGGGGGGGAATTGATTAAACATAGTTTAATGATATTGTTATTAATATTGTTAATAATTAAATATAATTATTAAAGATGTAGCGCCTGCAGAGTCAGCATCCCCTTTCTACACACCTCCATTCATTGCTTCCTCCGTCATCCACCCACATTAATCTTAAACTCCAATGGAAAACAGCCACAGTGTCGCGAAGTCTGAATCCGTCCTCCAGGAAGGGCATTTGTATAGGTGCAAGTCACCGGTGATCAGAGCGGAGAGTCATTGAAAGAAAGTCAATGAAGGAGAAGTGTTACCTCGGCATAGAGCGTGTTTGAATGTTCGTGTTATAGCCGTTTGTTAAAATCTTCGTCGCTGGAGGTCCGTCTTTGTCAGGCCCGATTACCTGTTGGATTTGTTTATTTCCCTGTTCCTGGCGGATCAGCTGTTCCCTGGAGTCAGGAGATGCCAGTCGCAATGGAGCAAAGCCCAACTCTGACTCTGAATACTGACTGACTTAAAAACTTTGGTACCGTGAGTACCTGGTGTGTCTCTTGTTTGTTTGTGTTTTGATTGTCGCACCGCGAAGAGAGACGCTGGTTTTCTTTTGAGTTTGTTTCCTTATTTGTTTTCGAGGCCCATGGTAAAACCCTGAAATGGACTGAACTGTGGGTCGTGGGTATACCGGAGCGGACTCTTTTCGGAACGGAAGTGAACTTTGATGTACAAACACAGACTGTGAAACACGCACACACATTAATTTTGTTTGCAGTGTGGTGGATACATGTGATAATATATATATTTGAAATCACCTTGTTGTTTTGTTTGATTGTTTTGTGGCTCTTGCTTATGTCATATTTTGTGCAGGTTGACTATTTTTTGTTTGCATTTAATTTTTATTTGTCAGACATGACTCTGACTGGCACCCCAAATTAAAACCTTGTCAAACCCGCTACACAGAATATAACCAAAGTTGACTTGATAAAACAACTTCAGTTATCAGGCCTGCTCGTGGTTCCTACAGTCTCTAACAGTATGGGAGGTAGAGCCTTCAGTTATCAGACCTGCTCGTGGTACCTACGGTCTCTAAATGTACTATGGGAGGTAGAGCCTTCAGTTATCAGACCTGCTCGTGGTACCTACGGTCTCTAAATGTACTATGGGAGGTAGAGCCTTCAGTTATCAGGCCTGCTCGTGGTACCTACGGTCTCTAAATGTACTATGGGAGGTAGAGCCTTCAGTTATCAGGCCTGCTCGTGGTACCTACGGTCTCTAAATGTACTATGGGAGGTAGAGCCTTCAGTTATCAGGTCTGCTCGTGGTACCTACGGTCTCTAAATGTACTATGGGAGGTAGAGACTTCAGTTATCAGGCTCCTCTTGTTTGGAATCATCTACCGGTCAGGGTCCAGGAGGCAGACACACTATGTAACAATAGACTCATAACATTCCTTTTTGATAAATTTTATAGTTCAGGCTGGCTGAGTTATGGACCAGCCCCTAGTTATGCTGCTATAGGCTTAGACTACCAGGGGAACTTGCACCCTGAACTCCTATCGCTCCCTCTCTCTCTGTGCATTTACATCATATTACTGCATGTCGCTATCTATAAATCTTAGTTACTAATCAAATATTTTCCTGGGAGCTCCTGAGCTCTCAGGTCCTGTAGGTTTCTGAGCATTGTTGGTGAAGATGGCCTGCTGCTATGGTTATAATTGGTTTACAGTTCTTGATTTCACATAGATCTCCCATTTAGAAGGGTTAAGGAGCTCTGAAGCAGCCAATGGGAAGATTCTTTCTGTAGAACTGCTATTTATTACCTCTAGCAAATCCTGCCCTGAAGTAACATCATCATGTTACAGCCAAGGCTGTCAAGGTTCAAAGGGGACCTTTGAAAAAAAAAGGTTCAAAGGTTCAAAGGGTTCAAAGGGGAAAGCTTTCTGAGGAACATATATGACCAAATTTACACCTAAATACTCACCATTACCTCTTAAAGCAACACAAACGCACACACATTTTATTCATTGTTGCTTCAGTAAAATCAACCCTGTTTCAAAATGTAGTCCACCTCTTTTTTTTTATGTTACCGATATAAACCGGCCCAGAGGAAGCTAATGTTAGCCAGAAGAGTAATGCTAACACTACTTGAATGTGCATACACTGATTTAAATTATATCCAGCCATTTCTGCGGGCAGGCCTGATTACAGCCATGTTAAAACTACAATCTAATGTTAAATTCAGCATAAAACTGTTTCACAAGTGTTCACATTCAATCTTTGAGTCTTTGATTTGCCTGCTCATTAATTTTTTTGTTAGATTCTGTCAGATTATATCAGCATATTAGCTGTGTGATCAAGTACACTTTTCTGTCTATTTGAGTTGAAAATAGTATATTTCACATTGAAAAACTTTTTGGGTCTTTGCACTTTTATTCAATTTTGCCTCCACAGCTACATGAATACCCACAATTTGACATCAGTACATTTCTATTGTTTAGTATCATGCAGCATTACAGGCTTATTTACAATCCCGCCAATGTTGCCAAGTGTTTGCTCATGGTGGATTTGTGTTAGATCTCTCTAAATTTAACAAAAACAGCATTGACTACTTGCTCTTTTCTCAAAATGCCCTGTTAAAACATTAGTTATGATTTTGTGTTATTTAAGTAAACATTTATTCATTACTCCTGCCAACTCAAAGCATGAGATATATTATGCCCCAATCAATCCTACATTTTGGAACAACCGATTTGTAATTGTCCAATAGTTATATGAATAATATAGCTCTACAATCATAAATTAATAATATTAGTGCGTCTTTATCTAGTGGTCATTCACATGCTCACTTATATGCAGATGATACAATATTGTACTGTATTGAAAACTCTGCTCAGCTTGCCATGGAGAATCTGCAACATTCCTTTAATGTTCTCCAAGTTGCACTTATGATATAAAATTGGTTTTAAGTGGTCAGAAAACTAAATGTATGTTGTTTTCTAGGGCTAGAGGTGAAATTGATAATAACCTTCAAATTACCACCCTGCTAGGATCCAATTTTGAGACAGTTAAAGAATATAAATATCTTGGTATTTGGATAGACAACAAACTAACATTCAAATATCACATTGACAATCTTACTTTCAAATTATGACAAAAGATTGGTTACCTATATAGAAATGGATCGAATTTCCCTATGTTCTGTCGGAAAAGGATAGTCAAAGCAGTTTTTCTTTCAGTCATAGATTACGGTGATGTAGTCTGTAGACATGCATCTACCACTATGCTAAAGCCCTTGGATGCTGTTTATCATTCTGCACTTCGATTTATTACCGGTGATAGCATACCATTGCATTTTACTTGATAAAGTTGGTTGGCCATCTCTTACTGAAAGACGCAATAACCACTGGCATCTTTTTATCTATAAAGCACTTACTGTAAAGCTTCCATCATATATCACCTCCTTGTTACATCTGAACCCTCCTCCATTTTTAACTCGTTCAAGTGAGAGGCTGGTTCTCCAGGTTCCTCATGCCAGGACTGACCTGGGGAAAACTGCTTTTAGTGTTAGTGCTGCAAACTCCTGGAATATTTTACAACAGGACCTAAAATTGAGCACTTTTGGACACTTTAGAACTATTCTTCTTAACTGCCCAATACCTGACTGTAACTGTTGTAGCATGTCCTGGACATGCAAAAAGGGGTGAATAACTTTACTATCGCTAACGGAAGCTCACCACACATTAGTTAACTAATTATTGAACTAAATGAGAGCTCACTCCCTACCAACCTGCTAGTCTACTCTTTCCTAGTGGAAGGAGCTATGTAAAATTACTCCTCTAACACCCTTTGGAGGACAGATGAACAAGTTATAATCACAGCCCCAGGATTATTTGCCTAACATTCATTTCTAGAATAATTAGATTCAAGGATAACCCCTGGTACCCTCTAGATTACCCCCCAGAGAGGGAATAACTGTGAACTCCCCTCGCTAAGATATAGGTGTGTATGAAGTGTGTAATATAAATCAGTAAGACAAGTGTGCCGTGTTGTGACTGCTCAAAAACTTACCTTCCGAGGTACACGGGGTCCTAAAGGGGAACTTCCAGTCTTTGTGGTGTAAATGATTTCAGTCAGAAAATGATTTCAAAAAGTTTCCGAAAATGTATTAAAAAAATCTCAAATGATATTCCAAATGCAAATACAAAACAGTAAAAGTAAAAGATATAAAAATGGAAAAGAAAATGAAAACTCAAAGACCAAAGCCTAAACCTGTGAGTGTAGACACTTGAGGTTTTAAAAGATCTTGGCTCAGAGACTAAGTCCCAAAATGGGATTTCAAAAGTCAGAGTGACGTGGATTCGTTTAGCAAAGCAAAAAGGAACCTCGATCACATTTTCTGCAGGGTTTTTATCGCCAAAAAGTGTCTCTTTTTTCAAGATCCTGTAACACCTCAACAATGCACGTTCGCAGAAACGTGATGCATCCACAGGTCATGCCAAGTTCATGACATAGGTAATACAAAGTTCATATGTGGTTTCAGCTCGAAGACCGTGAAACGAGCAGATACACAGAAGAGCTGATACTCAGAAACGCTATACGCCTACGAGCTCCTATGTGGCCTTGCTTCAATGTATGGCACACTTATCTTGACCTCACAGGAGCGTAGGCACTACGAGTGTGTGTCAGTTTAACAGGAAATGTTGAAAACAGAAAAAGGTTATGACTTTATGACCTATGTATTAAATGATGAAAGAATTAAATGATAATAAAAGGAAAAAACAAACAAATTCAACAATTGCATAACTCTTTCTGATCTTTCAACACTGTTTTATTTGATTTTAATTGTTGACTAATCATTGTAGTAATTCAAGCTTTTAATTATTTTTGGTTTATATATTTTATTGTTCTTATTGCTTTTATTGATTTCACTTCCTGTGGTAGCCTTGACTCATTTTGTTTGTCATTCATGTATGTACTCTCAGCATCATTGTAAATGAGGGTCGCCCTCAATGATCTCTCCGAGAACTTAAATAAAGGATGATGATGATGATGAATTCGTAGCTGAGCTACCCAGACACTTATTCATTTGCAGAAGTGGACTTTAGAAGAAAATTGACTGAACAATTGAAACATTTTCCCCATGTTTACACGCTATATTTATGCCAGAATATGTTTTTGTGCTTTTTTTAAACAAACACAAATGGGTAACATGTGTTAAAAAAGATCTGTAAATTGTACACCCACACTCTTCCTTTTGTTATTTCCGGTGCAGCACTGCTTGCGTTGTTCAGAGAGAGAGGAGCTGTGGAGATTTATTTGGGAGCGGCCGCTCTACAGTCTCTGTCCTTTGTAGCTGCATCAAGACACCAGCATGAAGCTACCAAACACTGGAAATTGGGCTACTTAACCTCCAAAATAAAAGAATGAACTGTGAAGGTTCGAGTTGTTGGGAAGAGTTTCTGGATTGGATAAATCCAATAAAAAATAAATAAATAATAAAAAAGCGGCGCTGCACACTTTGTACTTAAAGTGTGATATACAACTTTATTTAAAAGCTACAAATTACATGACATGTTCTTTATGTCAGAGTAAATGAGAACGTTTTTTGAAGCTTCCTCTGTCAAATAATCTGATAATCCCAGTTTAAATAGCATAGTCATAGTCATTTTCTTTTCCTCCATGCTCTACTTTCCCAGTCCTATATGCTTGTTAAAACAACAAAACTATTCTAGCAGAAATGTATTTTCAATAAATTAAGACGCGCAAGAGAGAAACAGTTCAGATCATATGGTTTCAGTGACCCTGCAGTGATCCCATTCCGTCAGATGAAAACTTTGTCCTCTTTTACTCTGTGACCGGAGGACCCTGCTACCTGTGCGTCTGTCAAACTTTATACGAGTGACAAACCCACGGAGCACCAATGGGTGCCTAATCGCTTCTGTTATTGCTTTGGTCGTTTCCTGGAAATTATTGCTTCATACTCCCATTGACCCTCCTACCACCGGAAAAGCCGCATCAAGTTAAAGAGAAGGTTGTCAGATTGTACAGGAAGTCACACGTCTCGCTTCAGATTAAAATAAGGACACGTTCCAACATTGAATATGACAGACATGAACAAGTGCGACTGGAACAGCATGCTACCTCAAATACTTTATTTAATAGTTTAAAAAATCATGTTAAGTGCATATCTTCAAATACAAAATGAATGTCGATTATTCAGCAAGTCATTGAAACCTTTATTTTGTAATCTCCAGCTGGAAGTGACAACAATATGATATTTAACTTAACGTTCAAAGCATGCATCTCAGACCTCCCTGCTTTACGTTTACATTTCTCCGCCGTAAAGAACGGTGGGAAAGGCTTCCACAAGACGACTTCAACATACAGATGTTATTTAGTAACAAACATTTACAAACTCAATACTTTTTTGACACACTTTTCCACTGGACCCTTGGGCACTCCCGATTTTTTTGTGGATGTGAAGCGAGTTGATTTTGGATCCCAGCAGACATCCTGTGGTGGTTAGGTAAGTTAGGACTTTGTTATGTTGATCGCCTTTTGTCAGTAACCGTTCAATAAACAGGAACTTTTAGGAATCGTCGTCTTTGACGGCTTCACGGGATGTCGGAGTTTCCCCAGCAGCTCAGTCAGAGGTGTAAAATGTTTATACAGGAAACAAGAAAGAGAGGGTGGCTAAGCAGGGTACTTTTCTATCAACA
The DNA here is from genome assembly GCF_963584025.1 of Labrus mixtus. NCBI lineage: Eukaryota > Metazoa > Chordata > Actinopteri > Labriformes > Labridae > Labrus > Labrus mixtus. The sequence continues at coordinate 29,337,630 of NC_083625.1, forward strand.
CAACTCTTACTACACTATCGATCATCTTGTAAATACAATCTAAAGCAGCGTGCCAAGTCCACAGGGACAACAGTGTTATCTAGACCAGGGGTTCCCAAACTTTTCAGGTCGTGACCCCCAAAATAAGGGTGACAGAAACTGGGGACCCCCCACTGTTCTTTAAGGTGGTTAGTTAGATATATAACGTAGCGACAGCCACGCACACACTAATAAACCTATCCAAAAACTAGTAACACAAAATAATACAACAGCCTAAAATAATTAAAAATTTCATTTCACTTAATGATAATGTCTTATATGACATTGGACTACTTTTTGTATATTTACAAAAATGGTAAAAAGATATACTTATGCACTTTTAATTTTTTATGGAAGGCATCTCACGACCCCCCTCTTGGTGGCTGGCGACCCACCTTGGGGTCCCGACCCCCACTTTGGGAACCACTGATCTAGACTCTCACCACATAGTCATCTGGCTCTTATTTAGCAAGAAAGCTCTCAATTATTCATGTGTAAAAATGACATGATTGACATTTAGGCTACTCCTGATGAAGTACAATAGTATGCATTAAACAGCACATATACATCAGAATATTGGTTTTGATGTTAAAGTTAAGACAGTAACAGTTAGACCATTAAGGCCAAAAAGAAAAGACCTCTGATTATTTTACAACCAGCTTCAGGATAGTGTCTTTTATTCCAATGGTGTTATTTATTTATAACAGTAATGGAGGTCACAATTTACTGTTTTTTTTCCATTGTTAAGGCCATGGCAACTGCACTCAGTGGCCGAAACCCTGGTGGACGTGGACCAAACAGAAATAAGGGTCGAATCTTAGGTATCATTGATGCCATCCATGATGCAGTGGGACCACCTAAACAAGCAGCCGTCGACCGGAGGACTGTGGAGAAAACTTGGAAACTCATGGATAAAGTTGTGAGTTTGGAGTGATCAATCTAACTTGCCAGTTTGCCAGATTGAAGCAACACTGATAATTAGGGATGCAGTCATAGATATTGAACTAATTCTAATCAAAATGTGTTCCCTGAACATACTCAATTAATTGAAGCACTTATTTGATAAACTTAAATGTAACAGCTTGGCAGGAATACTTTTTACAAACTCTATGATCTCCCCCCCCACAGACGATCAGAATAATAATTATTTGATCTGTCTGACATCCTAGTTTTTACTTCACGAGTGGTTATAAAATAAAAGCACTTTGTGCAATTGAATGTTGTAGCACAAATGTTTTGTTTGGTCGATGAATGAAATCAAATTAATTAAAAAGTCAAAATAAAATGTTTTGCACTACTAACCACTGCACTATTATCTTATTTAGTCTTGTACATAGTCTTTGCTTATTTTGTGTTTATCTTGTGTTTATTGTTGATATTTAATGTTGTACATAGAGAGCACAGTTGTGTGTGTGTGTGTGTGTGTGTGTGTGTGTGTGTGTGTGTGTGTGTGTGTGTGTGTGTGTGTGTGTGTGTGTGTGTGTGTGTGTGTGTGTGTGTGTGTGTGTGTGTGTGTGTGTGTGTGTGTGTGTGTGTGTGTGTGTGTGTGTGTGTGTGTGTGTGTGTGTGTGTGTGTGTGTGTGTGTGTGTGTGTGTGTGTGTGTGTGTGTGTGTGTGTGTGTGTGTGTGTGTGTGTGTGTGTGTACCTGATTCTGATTGTCTTCTTTCCCACAGGTCCGCCTCTGCCAAAATCCTCGACTCCTTCTAAAAAATAGTCCACCATACATTCTGGATATCTTACCTGATGCATATCAGCATCTGCGCCTTATACTTGTCAAATATGAAGAGAACCAGAGGCTCACACAGCTCAGTGAGAATGACTACTTTAAGATTTACATTGATAGCCTTATAAAGAAATCCAAACGTGCCATTCGGCTCTTCAAAGAGGGGAAGGAGAGGATGTATGAGGAGCAATCACAGGACAGGTAAGAGAACGTTTGATTTTCTTAAGACAGTAAACTGACTTTACTCATAGTTTACAGATGGTAATTGTCTTGACCTGTCTTTACCCTTCAAGTCAATTCAAACAACTTTATCAATCCCTCTTTGGGCAATTAGTGTGGGGCAGCCCGTACACATGAGAAAGAAACACAAACAACAGATTACACAAGGAGTTTATTAGACTGATTAGAGGTCAGCCAGACTGAATACAAAACACTAGAATGATCAGTCAAATAAAAGATCTGAGGCGCTATAAAGATAAGATCATTAAGGAGCATTCAGATATCTGATGGCAGAGGGGATGAATGGTTTGGAGTAGCGGTTAGTTTTACAGGCAGGTAAAACATAACAACGCCGTGATGGCAGCAGAGAAAATTCACTTAAGCGTGACAAGAAGAAACTACAATACTCTCAGCCTTCCTGAGGATCTGCTGGTTACAATAAGAGTTTAAATCTCTCTGTTTCACACCGATTATCTTAGAACAGATTTTAACATTTCCTGTTAGGCTGTTTCTGTCTTTAACTGAGAGCTTGTGAAACCAACAGATAAAAGAAAAACAAAGGAGACTCTCAATAAAAGATTTGTAAAAAGAGAAAGAGTTCAGTTTCCTTAAAAGGTGAATTCTCTGTTGCCCCCTCTTTACGATAGCCTCAGTTTCAGCATCAAATCTTCAGTTGGTCGTCCAAATATGTGCCCATATAACCTTATGATCTCCACATTTTTACTATGTATGATGGACCCTGTGCCTGCCTCCCTGTTACGTCTAAAGTCGAAGACGAGTTCTTTGTTTTTAGAACATTTAATTCTAAAAAGTTGTCGTCGCACTATAAAATAAAATCAGGGAGCGCTGTCCCATGGTCTGACTCTGGACCAGAGAGAGAGAGACAACAAGGCTGTGTCATCAGAAGACCAGGTATCTGCCCTCCTGAGAGCTCCTGTAAGCATCAGTATACATGATGAAGAGGAGGAGGGAAAGGATACACCCTTGTGGTGAGCCAGTGGAAATGGTTAAGGAGTCTGATAAATGGTCATTTACAGACACCCTCTGAGTTCTGTCAGTCAGAAAGTTCATAATCCACAGAACAAGCTGATGAGGCAGTTTAAAATCACAGATCATTCTTTCTATTAAAAGCAGATGAAAAATCAGCAAACAAGAGCCGAGCGTGAGCTTGTGGCTTTTCTAAATGTTGAAGATCTAAAGTGTTGTATCGTCCACACCTCTCCCTGCCTGGTAGACAAACTGATGAGGATCAAGGTTACCCTCCACTGTTGAGAAAAAAAGGTTCTTTACCATTTTTTCAAAGGTCTTCATAATTAAGTAAGTGCAACCGGTCTAAAATGATTTAGTTTCCTCGGACTAGTGATCTTTGGAATAGGCACCACTGTGGAAGATTTCCAGATGGCAGGAATAAAGTGACAGTCCAATGACAACTGGAAGATGTGCTGGAGAACAGCGACATAATGTGTGTCCACAAACCTTCCTCATGTTAATGTTTTTAAGATGATCTCTTACACGTTCTTCAGAGATGACAATATTGCCTTCCGAGAGGAGAGATTCTCTGAGGAGGGTCTTACAGCAAAATCATGTTTATCAAGACGGCAGAAGAAGTCGTTAAGAACATCCAGAAGCTCTACATCATTTATTCCATCGACTTTAAAAGGTTTCTTGTCAGTGTCACTGACTTCCTGATTGAATGAGGACATAGACTTAATTCCTCTCCAAGCTGCTTGCAGATCCCCGCTGCTATACTTATATTCTACTTTATCCTTATACAATCTTTTTGCCTTCCTAATCTCAATTTTTACTTCTCTGTTAATATCTTTCTTTTCCTCATTACTGCCCGTAAAGAAAATGTGTTTCTTCTTGTTTTTAGTTCTTGAGTTACCCATGGCTTGTTGTTTGGAAAGACTGTCATGTTTTTACAGGGAATGTTGGTTTGCAGCCTCTTACCATCAGAGATGACTTCAAATAGTCTACTGTGATTGTAATGGTTCAGACAGACCTGACTGACTCAGAATACAAAGGAAGTCAGAGGTGGCGGTGGAGTTGGAAGACTGGATAAGTGGAGAACTTAAGGGATAAGAAGATAAATGTGAAAGTTGCTACTTAGTTTATGACTAAACTGCATAGAATACTGGATTCAAACATATCATTCCAGTGTAGCAGACCAGGCACAGACTTGCTCAGGACGCTACTCTGATCCAACCTGATCTCAGGACCACAGTTTTCCTGAAGCTGGATGACAGCTTTTGAGGCCCATAAAACATTTCTTGATGCCTGCAGGGAAAAGGTGCCTGGTTTTAGGATGAGGTACATATACAAAAAATGAAATCATGAATATATGTTGTGCAGCTGTCGTGCTGGGATAATTTAGTTGCTTTCATTGCTGAGTAAAGTTTACCATTATCAAGTCAACCAAAATATAGAGCAACTTCTTTTAGATTGGAATAATGACATAATGACATGACGTTTGATTTTGTCTGTAACAATAACTTAAAGTCATTAGGAACATTCAGTTTGAGTGGAGCAGAGGATGGAGAAGGACAGTGAGATAAGATGAATAGTGGGGCGGCCATAGGGACCCGGCTTGGCTCACTGGTACCAAGTAATTGGGACTGGATGCTGCTCTGGCATCTCTCAATTAAAGCATAGAGTCTGGTTTGTGCATGTGGCTATATTTCAGTTCTGTGTTTGTGTATCATGTTTTGATAATAACACAGTGAAAGAAATTGAACTTCCCCTTGGGATATTGCCGTGCGCAGAGCCGGAGTTGTTATCCAGCAGATATATTTAAATGCATCCGAGTCTCTAAAACTTGTTTTCTAATTTGATCTGCCATTTTTTTACCTGAACAGTTATTCAGTACATCTTAAGTTCCATATGCATCTTTAAGCTCGTACTGTACATTACCTTTCACAATGCATTGTGGGATACAATGAGCCCACTATATAGAGTCTAATTATGCTCAGTCATACTGCAGACATCAATACAAATGGTGTTTTCCCTATATAGTGCTCTAAATAGTGAGTAGTGTCACAAAGTGTGTAGATATTGTTTTACAAAACACACAATAACCTCAGACAAAGAATGAAAATCTTTCTTTGATGATCTGACATCTGGTACTACAAGCATCACCAGAGATGTGTACTCGTGTCTTTGTGGCAGACCGTCTGGAACAACTTTGTTTCATATATATACTTCATTATACTTGATTGTCTTGGTCTCCATTTGATCCTCCATCTGGCTGCATGTCTGATGCTGATGCTTAGCAAGACTTTGACATTACAGGAATATTGATTAGGAATTAATTGAAGAATGGAAGAACATTTAAGTAAAGGGTGCACATGGAACTTAATTTTCTTACTTAAATAAGTATATTTTAGTAAAATCTCTTGACCCTGAAACCTGAATAACCATTTGCTTTCTTGGTGTGTGAAAGACAAACAGAGCGTGACATGTAGACCTCGTATAGGTCTGCAGGCTTTCTTATGTAAAAAGGGAAATTATCTTTCAAAAGATTAACATTCTTTTTTTAATCAAGTCTTTCCTCAAACCAACTTTTGGCACAACAACCACACCAACTCCTCAGCAATGACCAAACCAATGTAGCTCCATCTTATATTTGTGTGGCTCATATAAACAAAGAAGTGTTTATGTGTATAGTACATGTATAACATTTCCCATTTGCTAGTGTATATACCACCTATTTTTATTTATCTTATCTATTATGTTTACATTTATATTTTGTTTGACCATCTTCTACTTGCTTTGTGCTCCTGCAACGCCCGAATTTCCCCTCTGGGGATCAATAAAGTATTATCCTATCACTGACACTGATTGGAATCCCATCGACCACAGTGTTTCTGTAAGTGTTCTTGGTTGCACTGCAATCTCTCTGTCATGTCCTTCCTTACAACAAAAGAACATCATATATGAAGTGTTTTATAGATGGCCTGACAGAAAATGAGTTTAGCAGCTACCTAAAGAGATGTCCTTATACCAGCTGGATTAAATGTGCACGTCTAATGCCAGGAAGCAGAATGTTGCAGATAAAAGATCTGAGCTCACTCCCTTCTCAGAGCATCTGCTGGCTCACCCCGTTTGACTGTGAATAAATCCTGACTCATGGTATAGACATGAAGCCTATTGTTACTTTATGTTCCCACTGTAATGGAAATATTTCCCCAGTGAGAATATGAACAAAGACCAAAAGCCCAATCATCTTTGTGAGGTTTTATTCCTACAAGAATAAGAAACTGTACAGAGTGTATCATGGTGACCACACTGCAGAGTAACTCAAATGACAAACAGAATGAAGTCTCCTTTTATACATGTCAAGGAGGAAACAACACTATTGACAAGCGCCTCTTGTAGGAGATAAACAGTTTAACACAATCAACCTAAAAAGAGGAAGCGCAAATGTCAATGTAGAGTCATCCTTGTAGAAATCAAAGTTCATCCAAACACATGATGCTTAAATCTAAACTAGCATTTCTTGAAATGTCAGAAAGTTCACAACAGAATTATTTTCACACATCTGCTAAATACATTTTCCCCTATTACACCACCAACAGTTAATACTAGTGATGATCTTTTAGCAGCATTTCTGGCTGTAGGAATGAAAGAAGAAAGATTCGCAGCAGCATCACTTACAGGACTTATGTCACAAAGGGAAATTAGATATTTGAACTAGAGTTTATTTAATATTCTTTTGTTGCCAATAACTATGTACTGACTTGACACTGATACCAAGTTGTGGTGGAGCTTACTCTTCAGTCTAGTTACACAATCAGCTAGTATGCTTCAATCCACAGTTGAGTCCAGTTTCAGTTATAGATCAGTTAAACATTTTAATTGGACTACTGTCTTTGTTTCAGTATACAAGCACCAGAGGAAAATCAATCAATTCATGTTCAGAAGTATATCTTAGTTGCTCCTGTAGGTGGCGCTATGCCTCCTTATCTGTCTCCAAAAGTACAAAACACAGTTTTATGTATTTTTGATGTGGCTGAGTCAAAAAAGTCCATTAGGGAAGTGACAAGTGCAAGAAATTCATCATCATCCAATCAACAATGAGTGCTAATTGGCTTACATCAGCTTGCTTATTATTTGAGTTACCTAATGGTAGTATCAGGATCCCTGTCAGCTGTCACCGTCAGTCAGTGTTCTGGGGCGGTAATGTCCGTTAAAGACAGTAATATTTAGATTATGTTCACACAAAATGTGATATCAGGATTAGGAGAAGTCAGTATTAATCCACTTCCTGCTCTCTGTGTTTTCTTTCTCTGATTCAATTCTATAGAAGTCGTCGGTTAGTGCATGTCTTTAATTTGAAAAATAAAACTGGTTTAAACGTCTAGTTGGCAACTGTGACCAATTACTTCTCTGTAGCGTACAGCGTTAGCGGCTTTTCTTGCCCTTCAGGTGTGCAGTTCAATGAGCATGAAAGCTATGAATCGATCATAAACCCACCGCCTCCTCAATGTTCATAGATTAGTCAAACTATAAAGTCAAAATAAGTGTCTAACCCATATACCGTCGTGATAATTATTATCATGGAGATTTGTTTGAAGTTTTCATTTCTTTAAGTAGTTGTGTTTTTATTAGTTATTTGATGCAAAAAAGAGTAAATATAAAATCATAAACAACTGCTGACGAACGTGGCTCCTTGCACCGCTCTAAAGCAGATCATTAGAGAAGAGGAAAGATGACAAGAACTAATGATGCAGTCATTGAACTTTCCATTACTTTGATTGTCTGCTCAAAACCATCACAAGAATATGTTCTGATACCGACTGCACTGGCCTGAGGGATCTGTAGCATTTTAGCAGTAAGTTATGTGTGCGCGCTTCGGTTAACAGAAGGAGTGGGGCCTAAATGGTTGGTTCCAACAGGCAGTTGTTTTCTTCACATATCTTTCACACTTTGAGTAGTCAGAAGACTAGAGAAGCGCTATACAAGCTCAAGTCCATTTGCCATATACCTTAAAGGGATACTTCACCCGTTGAAACATGAATCTGTATTGACATTGGGTCATATATGTAGTAGAAATGTGAAATACATTTTGAAGTTGGTGCCTTCTTGGCTGAGAAAAGGCAGAAAGTGTCTTTTTGGCTCATGTGGATGAAAGACACCAAATCCCAGAATACACAGCACCGCAGGCCACTCCCATTAAGGTCCTCTATATTTACACACATTTACTACAACACATAAGGCCGTTTACTTAACTGATTCAGAGATTTCTTCCTGAAGTAATTTTCATCTTGTAAATTCCTGTCAGAAAACAGACTCTATGTCTGTGTCCATAGACAAACAGTGAGAGCACCGACACTACCAGTCCACTCCAGCTCGAGCCGGCCCCGGCTCCTCGTCCTCACCGCTTCTACCGACACTGACTCTCCTGTATTTTTACTCAGACCTGATTGACACCTTATTGGCCAATTACGACCTTCCATTTGCTTTCCCCAGCCTATTATAGCTAATGAGAGCCTGAGTGATTACAAGTAACAGTTATTTTCAGAATTGCAGTAAAAGTATTAATAAGTTGATATTTATACAAAGATAGGCAATGAGTCTTTATTTATTTGGAGAGAACAGGCAAATCTATGTAAAATGTGACAAAGATGTGACATATATAGGGTAACCCCTATGGTCGCTATGTAAATAATGTTTCCTTAAATGTTTCAATGACTGGCTCATGTTCCATGTTCAGGTTGTAAGCGGATGGATAAAAGTGATGTGGTTTATTTTCCGAGCTGAGAGGACAGGAAGTGTTTCCTGGTGTATGATTTCACCCACCTCCTACTATCTTAAATCAGGATCACTGTGCTTTATCACTGACAAAGTAAAAGTAAAACGTACATTCATGCAATACTTATTGTATGAAAAACATGTTTATGGAAAGTTATGTGGCAACATGGTTAATTTTAGTTTGTCTATATGACGTCACATTAAAGCAGACAGCAACCTCTGCTCTGAAACATATGACATGTGATGATGTCACATGAAGGATCTAAGGCTGGCTGAGATGAGTAAGCGTCCATAAAGAAGAACCATCTGGTGTGTGTGTGTGTGTGTGTGTGTGTGTGTGTGTGTGTGTGTGTGTGTGTGTGTGTGTGTGTGTGTGTGTGTGTGTGTGTGTGTGTGTGTGTGTGTGTGTGTGTGTGTGTGTGTGTGTGTGTGTGTGTGTGTGTGTGTGTGTGTGTGTGTGTGTGTGTGTGTGTGTGTGTGTGTGTGTGTGTGTGTGTGTGTGTGTGTGTGTGTGTGTGTGTGTGTGTGTGTGTGTGTGTGGATACACCTCTTACAGCTTTGTGACACAACAATAATGCTCAGTGTGGCACACAAAGCTAATGCAAGTTTTAAATTGCTAATTAGGAAAAGAAAATTATATCTGTTTTGGTACATGTACTCTCAAACCATGTCTACACTTCAAAGCTCTCTTCATTTGGAAAAGGATGTGTTCGTGTACCAGAAAAACATAAATGCATAACAACAACATCTTCCTCTCCTTTGGTTCCTCTTTGCAGGAGAAACCTGACCAAGCTGTCTCTGATATTCAGCCACATGCTGGCTGAAATCAAAGCAATTTTCCCAGGAGGACAGTTCCAGGGAGACACTTTTAGGATCACCAAGGCTGATGCTGCTGACTTCTGGAGAAAGTATTTTGGAGAAAAGTAGGCTATATCTATTTATTGCTATTTAATTGCCGTACGGATATAATGCTTCCGTTTTTGGGTAATCATTATTACATTTTGTAAAGAGGAGATGCAGTCTGGAGATTTGTCCTTGTTTTTTTTTCGGTTTTTTTTCACTGTCACATTATTTTTGTTCAAAAAGCACATGGTGTTTCTCATGGACATAACACAAGGGGGATTCAAAAACTTTGAACTGTCTTAAAGAAAACTGCCAATTGTTAGACTGCACACACTCACCCCTACTGTATGAGAGGTATTAAGAATCCAATAAAGGGTGGCAGCAATCACCTCAGGGTGTCGGGTCAGGACACTATTTTTGATGCAAAGGTGTGAGTGAGGAAGAAAGATGGAGAATCCAGTACGTTAAAAGCCATTTATATAAAATCAAGGTGAACAGTACAAGGCATGAGTTTGAGGCCTTTCCTTTTCTTGAAATAATTGAACATATGTGTATGTGTGTGTGTGTGGTTCTATAATAAAATAAATAAAAGAAAGACAATTAGGAATGTGAATTATACATAGAACATTCCAGAATACAGACTGTTGAAAACACTTAGCACTTAGCAGTCAATGCACTTTTGCACCTTCACAAGCTATGCTACTGTTATCAATTAGCTAGCAATTAGCATGTATTTAAAGTGGAAAAACAACATCAGCACTTACAAATTGAACAGGCAAAGTATGAACAATACAAAATACATTAATTTCCAGCAATAATCAACTCACTTGTCTCACAGACACACACACAATAATAAAAGTCCGTCAGAAAATTCACGACTCCTTTTAGTTGAATCCAAACTTGTCTGGGCATGTTTCTCTCACTGTGGTTACTTCGGAGATGCGCTGTGCATGCTGCATTCAGGGGCGCTCAGACAATGAGCAACACATTCAGGTGCACTCAGAAACGGGAGATGCAGAACAAAAGACTAACCTGAACAGGCCTTTTTTACACCTACCGTACTATCAGTGGATTCATTCTATTGAATATTTACTGTATATCACCAGTGGATAATTGTTTCATTAAATCACTTTTGCCTTACAAATGAATGTATCTTTGCTTTTGTGATTAAACTTGTTGCTGTCTTGTAGGACCATTGTTCCTTGGAAAGTCTTCCGGCACTGCCTTCATGAAATGCATCCCATCAGCTCAGGCCTGGAGGCAATGGCGCTCAAATCAACCATCGACCTCACCTGCAACGATTATATTTCTGTATTTGAGTTCGACATTTTCACACGCCTCTTTCAGGTAGGTCAACCGAAAAAAACGTTTTAAACCTGTGAATCTACTCATTTTGACACACATGGCATTTTAGTATTGGGATCTGTGCTCAGGCAGTTTGTTTCTCTATTGAAAGAAACAGCGTACCAGGCCCTGAGTGAATCACCCTCTGTCGTCCAAACCAGCCTTTAGTCAGCTTCAGGGATGATAGTCGTAGTAGAGCTGCTACTCCTTCACATAGGAAGGAGCCAGTTGAGGTAGTTCCAGCATCTGATTGGGATGCCTCCCTGTGCTGGTTTCCCAGACACATCCAACTCTGAGTCATGACTGTCTACAGTCAACAGGCAAACTCCAGCCAAGGACTGGCGTTGCCTTTGTCCTCTGCTTGCTCTTCATCAAGCTTTATTACAATGCCTTCCATGTGATAACTCCTTCATGTGAACGCTAGGGGGGTTGGAGGGGTGTCGATGGAGTAGAGCGGAGGCTTCAGTAAAAAAGATTCTCTCCACTTCTTAGAGCTTGTCGAGTAGTTGTGTGCGCCACATTGAACACCAGTCCTGCCTTGGTATTTCTATTTTAAGTTCTTTTTACCATTTAGATTCGATGTATCCCGTATTGTTCCCTTTCTGTGTCTGAAAACTATTGTTGAGTTTTGAAATCATTTTCTTGTTGTTCTGTTTGAATGCTTTGATCATAATATCAATGACCACATTGCCCTCCTCACTTATTTCTGTTTTTTTAATCATCTTATTTTTTTCAAAATAATATACTTCCTTGAAGGTATCTGGAGAAGTTGTTGTTTTAAAGTCTATATTCCTTCTGCAGGTCACCAAAACTTCAAAATCATTTACCCTGAGTTAAAGTACACATTACTTCTGTAATACATTTATCCCACCAGAATCAATAGTCCCAGCTTTTACAGCTCTACAATTAATTTTGCAGACTCCTTTATCCAAAATGACGTACATCAGAGAGTAAGTAAACACACTTAAGGCACTGCTGTTAAGGTCGGATCAGATGGATCAGAGAGTGTAGACCTGGATGATAGAGTTGAGGTAAGGAGGAGCCATTTTTGTCACTGTTTTAGGCAAGCAGCGGGGTTGTAAATTTGATGAGAGCAGTAACTGGAAGCCAACGGACGGAGATGAACATCAGAGTGACATGTGCTCTTTTGGATCAGTAGACCAGTCTTGAGTCTGCGGTTTGGATCATCTGCAGGGGTTTGATAGTGCATGTAGGAAGACCTGCCAGTAGAGAGTTGCAATAGTCGATGTGTATTATAACAAGAGCCTGTACCAGGAGATGTGTAGAATGTTCTGACAGGTAAGGTCTGATCTTCCTGATGTTGTACAGGGCAAATCGACATGACCGGGCAATCGAGGCCACTTGAACCTAAAATGTTAACTGGTCATCAATCATTAAGTTTTCAGTCCAATAGTTGTGGCATACATGTGCACATTTGATTTTACAGGTGCACACTTGATTAACACTCTGAATTTGCTAATTCATCAATAGCCAGGTTCAGCAATGTCACCATACTGAAGTAAGTAGCACTTCAATAACAAACTGGATGCTCTTTTTCAGCCATGGAGTTCAATTCTAAGGAACTGGAATTTCCTGGCAGTGACACATCCTGGCTACATGGCTTTCCTTACTTATGATGAAGTCAAAGCCCGTCTGCACAAATACATCAACAAGCAGGGGAGGTATGGTAACTATTATTTACTTTGAAATTACTTAGGTGTACTTGTTCTTTTTTTTTGTTCTAGGTGTCTTCTTTACATTAGGAATAATTGACTAAGGCTGCATTCACTCTTAAGCTGTTTGGTCAGTTTGAAATTCACTCTGGTGGGCTTTATCGGATATTCTGTTTGGTTTTGGGTAGTGTGAATGCGCAAACAAATTCTGGTGCGGACCAGAGAACCTTCGGTTTGCCGTGGGTGAAACCGCTATCCAAACCACACCAGGGAAGTTAACCGAATTTTAGTGCAATGTGGTGTTGAATCTGGCCGTCTGTTAACAGTGTCAAATAGGTTTGCCTAGCATGGCTAACGTTAGCATTGCTAACAACATCAGGGACAGCTCAGTTGGTAGAGTCGGTTTTCTATCAACTGAAAGGTTGGAGATCTGATCCCCAGCTCCTGCAGCAACATGTCCGATGTGTCCTTGGGAAAGACACTTAACACCAAGTTGCTCCTGCTGCATCAGCGGCGACATCGTTTGAATGTGTATGAATGGAATGAGTTACTTCTGAAGGTCACTTAGCCTCTGAGTGTGTGAGTGGGTAGGTGTGACCTGCATCATTAGACTAGAAAATCGCTATACAAGCTCAAGTCCATTTAACATTTAGCCTTCAGCCCTCCTTGCAGGTTAACGTCCACATACCTGTTTTAAATTTGGTTACATATTGCGCCAATTGATATGCCAGTATAATCTGACACAGCTGACAAAACACTTTATTTGATCACATACTGCCAAACTGCGCTACACTACGAGATGCAATTCTTCCACTGTCCTGTTGTTTATTCAGGATACAGTGCAGCATTAGGCTCCATGGCAGTAGCCACTGATTGGAGCTACAGCTAGTAGCTAGTAACTAGTGGCGGGTACTATTGTACACAACATTTGAAAGGCTCTGATGTGCTTGACAAAGTTCAGTGTAAAGGCAAACCAAACCAAATGAAGAATACAACAATGTTGCATCTTCACCCCTTAATCACACCAAGTTCATTTAACTTCATATGAGGCACCATGAGGCCTTATCTGCTTGAACATTTTGAATGTAATAAAGGTTTTTTGATCGTAAAAGGCCTGCAGGATATGTGAAAAATGTGTAATGTGCAATACAATTTTCCATTAATGCCATAATGATAGGAAGCAAAACAAACAAGCACAACAAAATGGAGTTGTTATGTATAACTCACAGTTATCCATCTGCTGTTCTGCATGTTTTACATAAGAATACATATAACACAACATATACAGAAAAATACAATGAATAAACCATTGCAAGCTGTAACAGCAAAATGTCATGAAACTATACTGCTGTGTAATATATAAAGACTCTTGGTATGCACTATTATTTGATTTGGTGCTGAATTAAAAAAAAAAGATTTTGAACATGAACCAGTTTATCTGAATCTTCGTCATATAATTAATCTAAAAGTCACTTATATGTTGACAAGTAGCTAATATTACAACTAAAAAAAATGGACATTGAATTTTTCATCTTTCTCTTTTAACAGTTACATCTTCAGATTAAGTTGTACTCGTCTCGGCCAGTGGGCCATAGGCTATGTGACCAACGATGGAAACATTCTACAGACCATCCCCAACAACAAGCCGCTCTTCCAGGCCCTCATCGATGGTTACAGGGAGGGTTTGTAAGTAACCTGTTACACACTCTCTTTAGAGCCTGTTTACACCTGCTATCAACATCCACAGTAAATACAGTTAATACGATCTGATCACTCGGGCCACATACTGTAAAGAGGTGGTCAAGGACACATTTGTCTATATGGGTTTATTAGTCTGTATGCTCATGTGTCTTGGGCCGAATATTCGAATCCTAAAATAAACAATCGATTGCCTACCCGACAAACGAATATTCAAACAGCCGAATATTGGACTCCAGCCCTAAAAAACAGATGTTTAACAGACACACCGGACACTTAAGCAGACCAGAAACATCAATCAGCTGCTGGGATTTTCAAAAAAGTGTTTGACAGGAGGATTGAGAATAAAACATAACTTTGTGTATCATTCTTGATTTATGACGATAACTTAAATATGAGAGTGGGAGTCTGTCAAACACTTTTTACATCGTCCTGTCCATGTAGTTAATATAAGGCTGATCGATACTTAGTGTCAAGTTTGATCGTTGTTTTATAATTTTAACTGAGGCCAAACTTGAACAAACAGCCTCCACACATGAGGAACATCCAGTGCCCCAACAGACAGAGAGTTTATGACACAATCCAAAAGTTTATAAAACACAGAGTTCACAACATGATCAGTAAATACCGTGTGTAGATGTCTGCTATCGGGTAAAATACAGAGACAAAGTTATTGTAGACATTTTATTAGAATGAAACAGTGAACATGTGTGACACAATCAGCTGTTTAACCCCAACTGATCTGATATTATCATCACTAACTGACTTCACATGATGTCTCATGTCTCTTCAAACATATTTCCTTGTTTGCTCTCTCCTTCCTACGTATTCTTCCGTCTCTCTAATGGAGCCTTGTGTACCTGATCCATGTTCCTTAGTAAGGAATGTGTGAACACATGTACTTCGAGCTGTCCACTTCTGATTTGATGTTTATACCAGGTCTGAGCACCCCAAACAAGAGGATTGTGTTAGGAAAAGTCATCATCATACCTTGTAAACTGAGTAATTACTGATGGCTAGAAGTCTGGAGAGGCATTAGCAACTCATATTGTTTTAAATTTAGGAAAATAAAAATGACTTATTACAATTGGTTTTAATCATATTTATAAATCTAAAATTAAATATCAACACGTAAAAACAATTCCTGTAATCCATACTTGATAACATGTTGGAAGTGAAATGAAAATATTTGGTGCAGATATCTTTCTGTGTAGTTCAAACTGTTTTTTCATCCGCAGCTACCTGTTCCCTGATGGTCGCAGTTACAATCCTGATCTCACTGGTTTATGTGAGCCGACCCCTCATGATCACATCAAAGTGACACAAGTGGGTGTGGGTGTGGGTGTGGGTGTGGGTGTGGGTGTGGGTGTGGGTGTGTGGGTGTGTGTGTGGGTGTGTGGGTGTGTGTGTGTGTGTGTGTGTGTGTGTGTGTGTGTGTGTGTGTGTGTGTGTGTGTGTGTGTGTGTGTGTGTGTGTGTGTGTGTGTGTGTGTGTGTGTGTGTGTGTGTGTGTGTGTGTGTGTGTGTGTGTGTGTGTGTGTGTGTGTGTGTGTGTGTGTGTGTGTGTGTGTGTGTGTGTGTGTGTGTGTGTGTGTGTGTGTGTGTGTGTGTGTGTGTGTGTGTGTGGGGATTAAACTTGTTTGTTAAACTATCATTTTGAAAATAAAGCACACATCTTGAGCATGCCGCTGATGAATAATGTCAATAGAGCAGAAACACAAAAATACAAATCAGAGCGGGACAAGACGGCTAACATACTGCTTCTACATATTCAAACATTTTGTACTGAATACTGCCTACTAAACTAAAATATGTTTCATGTAGTAAGAGAAATCCAGAGGCTTGTTATGTGTGGCAGCCATTTTCTTATATGATAACTTTTTTTTAAATTAGATTTTTCCAAAAAAAAACAAAATCATTTAATGTGTGTGTTAAACAGATGGATCACAAGCATAATGTTTGTCATTTGATTACAACTCTTCATCCTTTGAAAAGAACATTAATCATGACAGTTTAAGGTCATGGAATACCTCTGAGTTATTGATGGGAAGTTGTGAACACATAATGTGAAACATAAGGGACCCTTGGTGGATTGCTCTCATTCTATGTAAGCTGTATGTGTGTGTGTTCTTATTATATTCATCATGTTTTCCCTGATTGTACAGGAGCAGTATGAGCTGTACTGTGAGATGGGCTCCACCTTCCAGCTTTGCAAGATATGTGCTGAAAACGACAAAGACGTCAAGATTGAACCCTGCGGTCACCTGATGTGTACTTCCTGTCTTACAGCCTGGCAGGTATGTCATTGTTTAAAGTTTTGCTAAATATATTTAAGACCTTGTTTAATAACAGTCTGTATCGTGTTGTTTTGTTTAACTTCTGCAGGTGAAAGTCAGTCATACCTTTTTTTTACTAAAATACTTTTTGAAGCCAACAAAGGTTTGGTTACCTTGGCAACAGGTCATTTTCAGTTGAGATGTCTAGTTGAATAATGGCCTGTTTTTTGGATTTGGAAAATCTTTATTGTTCCAGAGGGGCAATTTGGTTTGCAACAGAGGTAGTCAATACATCCATAAAAAACAGCACTATGACATGAATACATACATATAAAACATAACTACCATGGATATCACCATGATGTGCGTGAGTGAGTTAAGGGACAAAGGACCAACAGTCCATAGTAAAAGTGTACAGTCAACAATACCTACAGCTTATTTAAAAACCCAACGGCGTGTCCACTGACAGTACAATATGACTTGTCTTGTTTGATTTGGTTGGTTTTCTGCTATGTTTGAAGACGTTCAAAGCAGCAGCACTTTTCTCTGAAAATCATAGTTAGAGCACAGTCCTAGACTCTCTTACAGGATTTGGCAGCACTGACGTCAACTGTGTTTGTTTGTCATACTTCCTGTTATGACAGCTGAACGTGACACATTCTCCATGTGTCCCACTACAGCCACACATTCAACTTTGTATGTCAGTGTGTGTAAATGTTAGAATGCTTCACTAATGAGATATTTTTCTTTTTTGCTTTCATTAGTTGTTTGCTTTTATTGTCTTCTGTGAAGCACTTTGTTCCCTGTATTGAAAACTGCTATACAAATAAAGTATAATTATAATAATAATAATTATTATTAACTAGTGATTTCGAGAGGGGGGGGGGGGCCTTCTTGATAGTACGTAACACGCTCAGCTCGTTGACTCAGTGGTCGTTCCCTGACTCTCCTCACACTCTGAACATTAGTATAACACACACTTCTCACACACAGTTAGATGTCGATCTATGCAGTTCCACATCCTGTTCTCTCTTTCGTGTCTATACTTTGAATCTCTACAGACTGTGGGAGAATAGTTTTAGATTTCATGAGACAGATTTAGATATGTAGGTTTGTGTGTCTGACCAAGTGCGTTATCTGGAGATTAGTCATCAGTCATTTTCACAGAGGATGGAGTCATGTTCCTCTGTGATGAAAACCTGTTTCCTCATAGTATGCTGTACTTCACCGTTCACAATGATTATGATTCTTTCTGTAGGGTATTTATTTGGAAACTTTAATTTTTCAAGAAGTCTAGGATTCTACTTCTCAACCCAACCTTTATTTGGTTAAAAAGTGAAATTGTCCCATTAAAAATGTAGAATAACAATTAGGGCTGCAACTAATGACTATTTTGATTGTAAACTTGAACAATGCATCAACTAATCACACAATGTTTCACAGAGAACCTCAAAGGCTGTTATTTAGCTGTCAGCCTCTTTCCTACTTGTGTGTGCTAACACTATTTTAACTTTACAAAGTGTGAATGCGTTAATATTGTTTTAGATGTCATCTGACTCAGGGGGGTTCTTTCCTCGTTCACCCACACTGATGATCACTATAACAATTCAAGCATCTCCTCCCACAACTCCTGTACATGTTAGCCACAAATGCAGCTTTGCAATTTTCTTATATTGTCTGATTGGAACTTGTGAGAGGGGAATGGAAAAAGATTCCTTTCATGAATGGGGTTCGTTTGGGGTGAGACATGTAGCAGTAGTGAAGCAGCTCATAAACTTAACAATGTGTGTCGCAGGCTGCTGGATGGTCTGCTGGATTTCTCACCCTGCTCATCAGATCATGTGATTAAGACTGTGTGTGTGTGTGTGTGTGTGTGTGTGTGTGTGTGTGTGTGTGTGTGTGTGTGTGTGTGTGTGTGTGTGTGTGTGTGTGTGTGTGTGTGTGTGTGTGTGTGTGTGTGTGTGTGTGTGTGTGTGTGTGTGTGTGTGTGTGTGTGTGTGTGTGTGTGTGTGTGTGTGTGTGTGTGTGTGTGTGTGTGTGTGTGTGTGTGTGTGTGTGTGTGTGTGTGTGTGTGTGTGTGTGTGTGTGTGTGTGTGTGTGTGTGTGTGTGTGTGTGTGTGTGTGTGTGTGTGTGTGTGTGTGTGTGTGTGTGTGTGTGTGTGTGTGTGTGTGTGTGTGTGTGTGTGTGTGTGTGTGTGTGTGTGTGTGTGTGTGTGTGTGTGTGTGTGTGTGTGTGTGTGTGTGTGTGTGTGTGTGTGTGTGTGTGTGTGTGTGTGTGTGTGTGTGTGTGTGTGTGTGTGTGTGTGTGTGTGTGTGTGTGTGTGTGTGTGTGTGTGTGTGTTTTCCAGGAATCAGATGGTCAGGGTTGTCCTTTCTGTCGATGTGAAATCAAGGGCACTGAGCCCATAATTGTGGATCCCTTTGACCCACGAAATGAGGGCAACAAGTGCTTCTTCCTGGACCAGCACAGCTGCACCTTCCTGGAACTGGATGACGATGAAGACCGAGAGGACTGCCTGGTTATGAATGGACTGGCCAACATCAGAAAGGTAAATATCTCTATAATAACCTGGACCTAAATCTATTGACTAAGGAAAGGGCATAAAGCGTCCCGCTTCTCTCTTTATTTTTTTTGTTTTTTTACAGGATAAAGGTCAGCTCTATTTTTATTAAACTCATTTATAGTAAGCATGCAGAAACATTTGTGGCTTTAGGATTTAAAGTATTCATTTTATTTTTGACAATATTTTATGGTATTTTGACAATATCAGAATCTGGGTTTATTGCCAAGTACATTTACACATACAAGGAATTTGACTTGGTGTATTGGTGCTAAACAATTAACAAGGAAATAAAGCAGAACTAGCAACAACTTAAATAATACAGAATAAGAAGATATTACAATATATAAAATAGAATTTAAAAATGTTAAATATAAAAAATAAAAGACACAAAATGTAAAAAAGGTGAAATGTAGGAGCTTCATACAGCACATCTAGAGTGGTTTAAGTAATACTAAGACTATAAGACTTAGCCGAAACTGCAATATGAATAAAATGGTTTCTAAATGTTTGTTTCAAGTCCTCATACATGTGTTGTAATAAGTAAAGCACTCTAAAAAGACAGAATCTAAAAACAGGATTCTTATCAGTTATATAGAAATATTTTTCAGAAAAGGTTCTTAAAGATTAGATGAATGATTCTACTTCAATTCTGAAACATCAAATGAACTTGTTCCCTCCTCCAATGTGCCGATTGGGTTGCTGTAACACTAGAAGCAACAGGGCTTTACCTACACTACCAGTCAAATATTTGGACTCTTGATTGAAATGCATGTTATTAAAGACATTTTAATCTAAAGGCTTATGCTTGAATGTTTGACATGTGTTTCTTAAATAAATAGAAATATTGAAGTTGATGCCTATGGATGTATGCATTTCTTTCCAAAAGGAAATGAAATGTTTTTATTGTATTAATATCTAGTATTATTCTAAATTGTGGAAAATATTACAAAATAAAGAAAAGCCTTTCAGTTAGTAGTTTTGCAGATACAGCGTACAGTAGCTATATTATAATAATGAAGTATATTATTGAGAAGACTGTTACTGTTGTGTGTCCAAACTTATGACTGCTAGTGTATGTATTGAAAACACATTATTTATAAGGATCAAAGTAGTGTGATCATATTGTACACAGAGTCATTAATATACTTAGTGTGTGCTATCATTCCTGTTTCTGTACCAAAGTTGTCCAAACACAAGTCTCAACAAAAGCTTCACTTTAAAGTCACATTTTACTCTTTAGAAATGTTTTTCTTATGTTACATGGGGATTTGGAGAAGTCGGACTATTTTTCAAATGTATTTATTTTTAGATGAAAGTTTTCAGCTGGGTGAGTACGAGGCCAGATGATGCATTTCTATTGTGACAACACACAGCAGCTGATAATGAAGGACTTACAGTAAGAGATATTTTACTTTTCTTTTAGCACTGTGCTGAGCGCCAGAACTCCCCCATGGTGTCTCCTAGTTCCTCACCTGTCAGCCAACACAGAAAAGCTCATGTGGGAGACCAGAGTCACTGCTTGCAGCACCTCAGCCTTCCTCCTGTTCCACCCCGGCTTGACCTTATCCAGAAGGGCGCCATCCACTCCCCATCCTCCAGTCCCAGCAGTTCCCCGAAGGTGAGGAACTGCCTTCTCACTAGAACAAGAATATTGGGTTACCTGCAGTTTCCTGTACATCATCTTTAAAGTCTGTTACCAGTGGACTGACACAAATACATTTGAAACATATTTCATATAAGTTTGGGAAGAGCTTAACAGGGTCTACAAGAATTATATTTACACAGATGTGAACCCATGAAACAGATGCCAAACAGATAAAACATATAAATACAAAAATATAAAAACTGTCTAAAAGCAGTTTAACGACCCAGGATGGCTGTAAGCTATGTTTGACTTTCTAAAGGATAGTATTAATTGCCAATTTCTTCTCAGTAGCTTAAAACTTTGGGAATGGTTGCGGAAAAAAACTTTGGGCACAACTTTCAGTCAAAAGGCAAGTTTTATATTTCACCTGAATATTTGAATGTGGCAGCTTGGGAATGCACAAAGACTTGATGCCAAAACAGTGGTGCCTCTGAAGTTTATGGTTATTTGGATTGTGTGCATATTTCTCCCAAGCCTTGCCCATCCTACAAACTAAACAAAACGTTTTCAAAGCTGTTGAGATTGTCTTCTGTAATATCAGCGTATGAAGCATATCTCTCCATTTCTTTAGTCTTCACCAAGCATGTCCAGAAAGCAGGACAAGCCTCTTCCAGCACCACCTCCCCCCCAGAGGGACCCGCCTCCTCTGCCTCCGCCTGAACGTCCTCCTCTCATCCCCTCAGAGAAACGCAATTCTTGGCTTCCCACTTCTTCTTCTACCAGTGTGCTAACCCCTCAGACATGTTGCTCCAGGGACAGCCCCTTTTCAGAGGACCATAGGACTGGATCTGAGCATCTGCTCCAACTAGGACCCAGTGTCCCCCCTCACCTGAACGGACGACCGTTCAGTTGTCCATCTGCAGAATTTGGAAAGTTACACAAAATGGACAGGACAGGAAACTCAGAAAGCTGCAAGGTAGGATTAGGATTTCTGTTTAAACTTGTAAGGTGTGAGGATTGAAAAGGCTGAAACTATGGTCACCTTCTGGCTTCCTGAGTGGTTGTTTTGAACAAACGTTAATATCTATATCCCCCATACCTTTTCTAAATTCTAAATTTCAGCTTACTTCAATACATTTCTTATGTACAACTTGTTTTTTCCTGAATAATAAAGTTTCATCAAAGCTTTGTTCAGAACACACAAACACACACACAGACCTCCTAGATCCTAACCCCCCTTCTCTGATAAAAACATATACACATCTCTAACTCCCACTAACTGAAACTGTATTTAGTGTAGTATAGTATTAGTCTCTGCTTCATTAGTAACAGCCTCTTCTAATGCTCTGCTGTTCAGACACAGTAGACTTTTAAGAGCTTTTATGACAGATTAGAATGAACTGTTAAAGAGGTCTGATAATAATGGGATACTGTAGAGTAAGTGGGTGGTTATAGTAGAGATACCCCGAGACTCATTCTGCTTGTAGTTGGGACACTGGATTTCCAAAGTATAGCAGCAGATGGCATGAATGAGCTACAATAGGCCTACTTGTTGCAGGATGGGTAAAAAAGGTGTGCTGCCTACAGAGCTGGTTAAGGCTTCTACAGTCGAACATGGATGTCAGCTTTGATAACATCCTCCTCTCACCTACCTCCTCTATGGAATCCAGAGGAGCGTCCAAAAAAGATCCTGGCCAGATTGTTGGGTCTCTTTCTGTCCCTCTCTGTGCTCCCTCCTGTCCTTAGAACTGCACAGTCTCCTCAGCAGCTGCAGTCTGGCCCTGTTTATACAGACAGCTGTGTTTGTGTGACCTGTCCAGTTTGTTGTTCAGGTGAACACCCAGGTATTTGTATGTCTCCACCTTCTCAATGTCCAATCGCTGCATGTTTACCAGGGCGTCTCCACCATCTTCTTTGTCTAGCTGGTGTTGAAGATGGTTCACACCAGTCCACAAAGTCCATGATGACCTAGCTGTGGTCCTGTTCAATTTCCTTTTATACCAAACCCACGATAATGTGATGATGCTCTTTAGACCACCATGTCAAACACACAGTCCTGAATTCTCAAATAGTCTGTTAGTGAAGTACTGTCCATGCAGCCCGGTCTACTCATGAACACCAAGAGCTGGATTGTGTAGAAGGAACTGGAGAAGTCAAAGTGCTGCTGAGGGGCGTGAGTGGGCTGATGAGCGGGGCAATGCATGCTGGTCTGTGCTCTGGTGGGCGGGTTAGGGAGTGTGACCTGAATCAAATCTGTTGTAGAACAGAAAAGATAATACAATAACATACTACTCCTTACTAGTATTTGATTTTGTTGAAGTTCCCCTGTCCTTCTCTGGTGTACAGCCCTTCTCAAATGGTGTTCAAGACAACGACGAGTATGACATCCTTCCCCCACGAGACTCATCAATGTTGTCCACAATGACCAGTAGCCAAAAGTAAGTGCAAACACACACACTCACAAATTCTTGTTTTACTTTAAACATCCTTTTTTTTGTCCTCGATTCCATTTCTTGACCATTCTTACTGTCTCAAGGGATGTTTAGCAGGGAGGTTGGGTAGCCTTAGGGAGAATTCCTGGTGTGAAACAGTTTTGAAAATGCTAACTGCAAAGCTAAGAAGCATTTAGCTGCTGCAATAATTACATTAGGATTCTTTTACATAATGAGCTCTAGTGAAGTAGTGTTCAGAGATGTCACTTCTGATGCAGCTTGTGTCAAAAGGGGAAGTTCTGGTTGCAAAATATTTGAAGTATTAGTCAAAGTGGAATAAACACACTTCCTTTACACAGATGGATTAACACATGCAGTATGCGAGCACAGGTTACATTTCAGAAACAAAAACATACATCCATTTTTCTTTCCATTAGATTGAAGGGGGACAGGCAGACAGGATACATGGGAGCAGGGGGGTTGAAATGCAAAAAGTTGCTGGCTGGACTCAAACATGCCAGAATGCATACCTAAGTGATTACCAGATTAAAATGTCACAACCCAATTTAATATTCACATCTGAAATAAATGTGGTCACAGAACTTCAATTTATATGATGCCCACATTTTGCAGCATGAAAGTGGTTTAGATTATGATTATGGAACTGGTTTTACTTATTGTGAATTTATTTTCAAGTCTTAAAAAAAGATAGTGTGACTCTCATGTATTATCAATCCAAGATGCTGTTGGGTTCTGAAAGATTTAGAAACCTGATGTTGTTTTTGTACTGAAGTGGTTTTACTTAGTGGTCAAATAGGTTCAAGCTGTGATTTGCTGCTCCACATAGTATGCTAACACTTAGCTAACCTTTAAAAGGCTTGCTACGGCAACACACCTGTTCATTCAAGTTTGTGAAAGGCATTAGTGCATGTGACCCTGAAAGACAAATGTATCTATATGTTCTTGGTATCTATCTATAGAACGATAATGAGAGAAGATAATCCTTTATTCATCTCACAGTGGAGACATTTACAGTGTTACAGCAGCAAAGCAGGACAGCCAACAAAAGAAACACAGTGCACAATTAAATACAAATCAACAATATAAAAATGTAAAAAACTGATCAAAAGTTAAAGAGCCAGCAATAGTTGGCAGTTGTAACAAGATGTAACTCTGTATAAAAAAAACACTATCAGGCACACAGTGCACATTGTCATGGTAACAGCAAGCTCAACCAATCAGAGACGTCTCTGTGGTACTCTATGATGGTGGGTAGTGTAGTTCTTTGCCCCAATATCGCGAATGTTTTTTATTAAAACGAGGTTGATATCATACTTGTGTCTCATACAGGAGAATAAATCATTGTTTTACACTCAGGTAGCTCGTGGTCAGTCTACCTTGGATGGTTATGACATCATGGCTAATAATCAAATCTGCTATGGAGAAAATGAACAGGCTTTTTACTTTACAAATTAAAAAAATCAGACAACAAAATATAAAACCAAATTAAAGTCAGTCAAGCTCATACCAAGTTGGGAATTCCTACAAAGTTATTAAAGTGCAAAGTGGAGGTGTGCCAGTGTGCAGAAAGAGCAACAAAGGGCTTGTTGTTGTTTAACATACTTATTGCACTGGGTACCAATCCAATCAAACTTTATTTGTTAAGCACTTTAAAACAACCACAGTTGACCAAAGTGCTGTACAGAAGAATAAATAAAATACATAACAGCTCACATGAGATAAAAGAAAACTACATGTGAAATACAGAATCAAGTTAAAAGACATAAAACATAAGTAAAATGAATAGGCACGCAAAAAATAAATAAAATAAATAAATAAATAAGTCGACGTCTTACTGTGTGTCAAAGGCCAGGGAAAAGACATGGGTCTTAAGACGAGATTTAAAAACAGGCAGAGAAGAGGCTTGTTTAAAGTGCTGAGGTATATCGTTCCATAATTTTGGAGCCGCAACAGCAAACGCACAGTCCCCTCTGAGCTTCCACTTGGTTTTAGGCACCTTCAGGAGCAGCTGATCAGCTGACCTGAGAGAGCGGGTGGGCGTGTACGGGGGTAGAAGCTCAGAGAGGTAGGGCGGGGTAAGACCATTGAGAGGTTTAAAAGCAAATAAAATGATTTTAAAATTGATCCTAAATTGTATGGGCAACCAGTGGAGTGAGGCTAAAATGGGGGAAATGTGGTCATATTTTCGTGTTCCAGTTAAAAGACGTGCAGCTGCATTCTGTACTGTCTGGAGACGGGCGATGGAGGACCCACTAACCCCCACATACAATGCATTACAGTAATCCAGTCGTGTGGTAACAAAGGCGTGGATTACCGTCTCAAAGTGCTGCCTTGAAAGAATTGGCTTTATTTTCGCCAGCTGCCTCAAATGGAAAAAGCTTGATTTTACGACAGCCTTAATCTGACTGTCAAGCTTAAGATCAGGGTCCACTTCTAGGTTTGTGATGCATTTTTTGGTATACTGGGCCAAGGAACCCAGATCTACAGGGAGGGTCCCAGTGGTTCCATCAAAAACCATCACTTCTGTCTTTTTATCATTAAAATTTTAAAAGTTCAGAGCCATCCAGGCCTTTATGTCATCAAGACACTCAAACAACAGTCAAACAGTCGAGTATTCATTGTTCTTTTTAAGTGGCACATAAATCTGACTGTCGTCTGCATAACAGTGGAATGCAATGCCATGCTTCCTAAGTATTGAACCTAGCGGGAGCAAATAGAGAGAGAAAAGGAGAGGGCCTAGAATTTAGCCCTGTGGGACTCCGTACAAGAGAGGAGCAGGAGGATAAAAAGTCACCAAGGCTGACACAGAAAGTTCGATCTGCCAAGTACGACCTGAACCAATCCAGTGCTATGCCCCTGATGCCCACCCAATGCTCCAAACGAGAGATCAAGATATCATGATACACAGTGTCAAATGCAGCAGTTAAATCTAAAAGAACAAGTACAAATTTAAACTGAAGTCTTTTAGTCTTCCTCACAGGAGCTCTAAGACGATGAGGGTCAAAGGTCAAACTCACTTTGAAGGGGGTGATATGACATAATTTAGCCATCAACTCTTAATTTTACCCCTTCAAATGAGCACTCTTTAGGGATACGTTTTCCCCTTTTCTCACTTTTACCTGACTGCAGTTAAACACTCTTAATACTTATTCATACTGTGAATAGGGCGCCACAGGAATGAGTCCTAAAACCCAGAAGTAAGTTAGCATAACCATAGTCTGTCCAACCCTGTCAGCAGTGCTGTGGTGGAGAATCAGCGTGGAGCGATGGTGAGGGTGCAGGATTACCAGATCCCTTCATCCAACCTCTGCCTGAGTCAGGCCCCCCTTTGCCTCTCTATACCCAGCAGGTACCGGCCTCTTCTCAAAGTGTTAACATGACGATACACCAAGAGTAAAATTAAACTGCTGTGAACCTTTGTCAACAGAAACTTTGAGAACAGCTCTCCAGAGTCCTGCATCAAGGAGAAGAAGTCTGGCCCTCCTGAGCCCAGTGAGTCCATGTTATCTTTACACTTTTTAAATCACTGACAGCTCTGATGTAGAAACTTTTCAATTCTGCAAATCTCAAATCCAAAGAAAATGTATGACATGGCTCAAAATGTATATGCAAGCGTCTGTCCGCGAACACAATCTGCATATACTGATCCCATTTTCTTAATATATATACATAGATAATGTTTTAATCATACTTAAAGGGATTCTTCACCCATTTGCATTAATCTTTGTATCATTAGAAACCTGGTAGTGTTTTTGAATGGTCCCTCCCTCATTTTCCCCTGAGATGAGAAATCTTTGTATTTCTAAGTCTAAAAAGGAGCTTCCAGTGATGCAAAAATCGTCATATTGCGTCATTGGAAGCTGTTGCGGTTAGCGGGGTGAAACTACAACGCTAGTTCCTCATATTTTCGACCACTGAAGCTACAGACCAATCACAGATCAGTGGGTGGGAACTCACTCCCAGAATCGAAACTTAACGTCTGCCATATTGCTTGGAAGCTATGCTAACAGGCTCTATGGAGAAAGCTGATAATGGCGAAAAAATATACACATAGCGGGGAGACGGTTGCTGCCGACAGGCCGGTTTTGTGTCTCGGCCGCTGCTGCCGCTGGCCACCATCCGCCGGGGCCGCCTCTAGCCACTGCTGCCACCACGTCACAAGACCGGCCTGTCGGCAGCAACTGTCTCAGCTCAGCAGCCAAGACATAAGGCCTGACTGTCGGCGGCGGTGAGGACGAGGAGCCGGGGCCGGCTCGAGCTGGAGTGGACTGGTAGTGTCGGTGCTCTCACTGTTTGTCTATGGACACAGACATAGAGTCTGTTTTCTGACAGGAATTTCCAAGATACCATCTGGAAGAAATCTCTGAATCAGTTGAGGAAACGGTCTTATGTGTTGAAGTAAACATGTCTGTAAATGTTTTTATTACTATATTTCTACTGCTATACTGTATATTTTGGAGAAACTGTAACGATCAAATTTCCCTCTGGGATTAATAAAGTATTTCTGATTCTGAACTAGAGGACCTTAGTGGGAGTGGTTTGCGGTGCTGTGCATTCTGGGATTTGGTGTCTTTCATCCACATGAGCCAAAAAGACACTTTCTGCCTTTTCACGGCCAAGAAGGCACCAACTTCAACATTTACTTCACATTTCTACTACATATATGACCCAATGTCAATACAGATTCATGTTTCAACGGGTGAAGTATCCATTTAAGTTTTCAGAAAGCAGGATGAATGTGTTGCACAAAAAACTTTAAGAACACATCTAAACAAGTCATTTAATCCGCTGATTTGTTTCAACTACAGATCAATTGTTTGCTTGTTTGTTTTTTCAGGTTCTTATTCCAATGTTGTAAAATAAGTAGGGGTTTTATTCTATCTTGTTTAAAAAAAATTAAGCCTGATGAAAAACAGAAGCAGAAAAAAATCCATAAAGAAATGCAAACTTCTTTAAATGATTGTTCTAAGTGTGATATCTTAATTGCATGCTGTGCCCTTTTTAAAATAGCTGTGTAAACTGTTTTGCTGCGCTCTGCTTGTTTTTTTTAGGGGGATACTCAGACTCGCTCAGGGGGGCGTCACATGCTGCCTCCAGCCTCTTCAATGCCAACAATTCATCATCTGACTATGACATTCTGCTGCCCCTTCAAGGTAGTCTCACCCCCATCTCACTGGGCCCTAACCTTCTTGTCCCAGCTTACATTCCATCTGAGCCCATCCTATTGGGGGCAGCTGTGGCTCAGTTGGTAGAATCGTCGCCTCTCAACCAGAAGGTCAAGGGTTCAATCCCCAGCTGGGCAACATGTCCGATGTGTCCTTGGGCAAGACACTTAACCCTGAATTGCTCCCGCTGCTTCAGTGGTGGTGTATGAATGGGATTAGTAACTTCTAATGGATGATACTACATAGCGATCACTATCATCAGTGAATGTGTGGGTGTGACGTGCAGAGCAGTGCAAAGTAGTCAGAAGACTAGAAAAGTGATATATAAGCTCAAGTCCATTTACTATTTATTGGCCATCACAGCTGTGTGCTCAGGTGGACCACCTCATATGTCAAAAATGATTTGTTCCTGCCATTCTTTTCTTCATTGAGTGGATTTTAATGATCCGTCGAGGGATACCTGTCTCTTTCAGTATTCACATATGCTTTTATTGACTGAAGTTCAGTTTGATGCACTATCAAGAGATACGAAGATTCAAAACCACACAAAAAATAACTCAAGTCAAATCTTAATTCAAAATGTATTCAGCACCATTTCAGGAAATGCATATTTTCCTTCCACTGGCAGTACATGTGCAACGTTCATTTGGTTTTCCTTTAAATAGTAATCAATAGACATTGTGATGGGTTAGGGTTAGACAAACAGCAAGAAAATGTTTCAAATAGGCCTGCCTTATTGTTACTCAGTGTTTTTAAGTTTGATGCCTTATCTATCTATCTATCTAATGAGATGGATTTGAGGACTGTATCTCTACCGAGACAAACACATACACTTGTGTTCTGTGCATGGCTACATTTTATATCAGAAAGGCCACCATGGCAGCCGCTCTCCATCATGTGTTTTGTTTGTGTTGCAGTGTCAGCCACCTCCCTGTTTAATATGTATGAACTTGTCATCATATCATAGAGCTCAGTTTTGGATTCTGTCCTGTTTCAGCTTTAACAGACGCTTTTAACAGCGGCCCACCCTCCCAGCCTCCACCTCCTCCACCAGCTCGACACAGCCTCACAGATCTCTCATCCTGTAAATCCTCCTCCTCCTCCTCCTCCTCCTCCTCGGCCCTTACAAAACCACATCGGCTGTCCTCTGGTCAGGATCACTTGCTTCTAACCCCAGGTGAGCTCTCTCATAAGAAGTAGTATCACACTGTTCATAATATATCATATGACTCTGTTAACTATCTCCATGTTTTGTGTGGTTTAGACACAGTGATTGACATGCTGAACAATGCTGTTCCTCTGCCTCCGCTCAGAAGACATACAGAACATGTTAAAGGCTCCAGATGCTGCCTAGAATTCAACTTTTTAAAAGACAGTCAAGGTAGAGTCACATCTCACAAAGCACATTCTGTTATTGCTATTCAAGCAGAAAAGCAGCCAAACAGTTTCCCTACTCTGTACATTTCCCTCTTGTTTTGTGGAGAGAAGTATTATACTGACAACATGAAGAAGTCCTGTGACCATCTTTTAATCTTGACCAAAGTTTGGCTGAATTCTGAATGACATATTCACCTCATTAGGTCTATTTTCAGTTGTATTATTTTCTCTAGACCTTGAACCAGGCAGACCATATGTTACCATCCCTTAGTATTCCAGGACATAAAAGACCAAATTCACAAGTATCTGCTCTCTTGATATTAAAGACGGGTCTTTATTATTGATACGGGTGCCAACCCCAAAAATATTGGGGGGAAAAATGTGACAGAACAAGGCTGTGATATAATATTTAGTTTATACTTCACACAGCTAAGGTGTAATGGGTTTCTGGTTTAGTGTTTCAGATTTGAGTGCTTCCTGTTTTATTGTGTAATTTCTTATCCTTGTGTCGAAGGCCCTTTTTCAAACCAAACCCTACACCCTCCCCCTCCGTGTCCCCTTCATCAAGGTGTAGGGTAGAAATACAGCAGCAGGTTTTGGGAAAAACGTCCCTCTCTCAGGTGGAAACAGGAACTGTGTGTTACCATGGTTACTCAGTGGTATCTTGCGGGAACGGCTTTTTTTTGTAGCTAATAACTTATAACAAAACTATTAGATTGAGCCTACATTGTTTATTGTAATTTATAATTTCAGTTAATTTATTGTAATTCTTAGATCAGGGTGTCCTAAATTAATGCAAAGACAAGGATAATATCGTTGAACATCAGAGCAGCAAAAAGTGTATTTTTTGTTGTTGAATTGAGATTTCACAAAGACATCAAAAGTAGAAAAATAAGAAATAAATATTAACAGTGAAAAGTTGTCTGCAACATGATTTAATATTATTTTGTTTTTTCAACAGTCCCTGTAAATATAAAACACTTTACAATAAATAAACATATATTTGATCCTCAGTACACATTTGAAGTTGTTAACGTCTGTATGACGATATTAAATGTCTGTCTTAGTTGGAGCAGTGTTTATAGGCACTTGAACTCACAGGTTGCTGTCTCCATGACAACCGGACACTATAGACATGTTGCATGTGATCCGAAAGTCGGCATCGGTGCACACTCGCTGGTGGAGGGTTTTATAACCCACTACCACTCCCCGCTAATTGGTTTGGGACGGACTTAATAAAACGGAGGGGTAGGGAGAGGGTGTAGTGGCCGGTTTGAAAAAGACCCCTAGTGTCTATTGTTACATTCTTGAGTTCCCTGTGTCTTAAGTATTTCCTGTTTTCATTTGTGTTTCTTGTCTTTCGTCCTCCCTTTGTCTGGTTTCCCTCCATTTGATTGAGGGTCTGATTACCTCTTTGTCTCAGTGTTCTTTTCCTCTTGTTGTCACTTCGGTACAGTTCTTTATGTTGTTCACGCTTTATGGAATTTTTCAGTTTGGACATTTAAAGACTTTTAGACTTTAAAGAAGTAAGTCAATCATTTTAGTTTAGATTCTGTTTCTCCTTTCTTTAAACCCTGACATGTCGCTTAGTGGTGTATTCACTGATCTCTTAATTGACTTTGTATTTGATGTATATGTGTGTGTGTGTGTGTGTGTGTGAATGTAAAAGAATGGTCAGAACCATTCCTTGATCACTAATAACACTCAAGTGAAGGTCTGAGTCTGAAATGATTTCTCTCCTTTCTCTTCAAGTCTCCATGGACTGTTTACAGGCCCCCGCCAGACCGCCCAAGCCCCTCCCGAGGAAGATCCCTTTAGACAGTCAGCCAGGTAAACCCCAGAGCCTGGACCTGGAGACTGTGGATGCCAAGATAGCCAAGTTGATGGGGGAAGGTTACTCCTTTGAGGACGTGAAGCGGGCGCTGACCATCGCCCAGTACAAAGTCGACGTGGCCAGAGGAATTCTCCGAGAGTTTGCCTTAATGGCCCCCAGACTAAACCTCTAGAACTGGAGACATTGACAAGGATGCAAAGCAAGGAAGTGGTTATGTGAATGGATTGACTAAAACATGGCAGTCAACAAAAATGTGCTGAATAAATAACATTTCCAAAGCAGAGTTAACTTCAAAGTGACTAAAACACTGCAGAAACACAAAATCTGAGAAAATACCTTTGAACCTGAACAAAAGAGAAGCACTTTTGTTAGTGTTTACAGTGTGCTCTTCTGTTTTCAACACTTCTGTCTCGTGGTTTGATTGAATGATCCTGCTACTGTTGTTCCCCTTCATATTCTACTGTACAGGCCTCCACACGTTTTAAACAGAACAAAATACTTTCAGCTCATTTGATGTGCTTAGTAGATGTTAGGGGTCACTTTTATTGACAACCTGTGGTGGGCTCCACTGCTCTCTTCTCGAACTCCTCCACATGTCTTCTTTTTATTCCTCTTAATGTCTGTTGCCCCTCACAGGAAATACCTGTGTTTCAGAATGAGAAGGGCTTTCAGGTGGGAGTCAGAAAGAGCCTGAGGATGCCTTATTGACTCCTTCAGATCTGGAGAATGTTCAGGACAGCTCTTGGTGGAGCAGCATTATTTATCACCTCGTGTCTTACATGGACTAGAAGAGTGACATTTTAGTGTTTTAGATATTTTTTTTAGAATTTTCAAAAGCCAGAGACATTTGTGCCTGCATTTTAGCCTAAGCATTCAAATGAGAGGTGTGTATTGTTGTGTTGATCAGCGTGCAGAATGATGTGTCGGAGCTCACATATGAAAAGCTCAGCGGTCGTCATACTGCATACTGCATACCTGCTGGATCATATTTAATATCAAAGCCATCACATGGTGAAAGTGTCAATATTCCCAAATGTTTGAGGATTTTCTCTATCTGTTTTCTGATGCTGTGCTGCAGTGTAAAGCCAACAGAATCCTCTGAAGACCATAGTAAATTAGACAGGACATATGCAACTTCACTGTGCAGTACGGGTGAATTTAAACTGCCTTAAATTCAAAT
This sequence comes from Labrus mixtus, assembly GCF_963584025.1. Lineage (NCBI taxonomy): Eukaryota > Metazoa > Chordata > Actinopteri > Labriformes > Labridae > Labrus > Labrus mixtus. The sequence goes on from NC_083625.1 coordinate 29,370,332, forward strand.
CTGGAAGCTGTATTTCTGCCTTATGACTTCAAGATGTCTCATATATTGTTGGAGTTATTTAAATATAAGAAAATATTTTTTTATGGCCATTTTGTTTTGTTATACCAGATGTTAACAGATGTGTGCTGGACCAGGCAAGGTTGTAGTTTTTCCATCGCACATGTTTAAAATTGATGGTTAAATCCGGCTACTGTAATAATTCCTGTTAGATTACTTATTGCAGTTTTGGGACTGTTTAAATAATAGTTTATTTATTGTGAACACCCAGGCTGTAAATAATCCAGAGTATGTACAACAATGGACAAGCTTCCTTCAGTTTTCTCCTGCACCAACACTTTTATATCTATAGCAATGTTACTGAACTTCCAAATCTCTGCAGTATAGAGAGTGCAATTTTATTCTGACTAATAGAAATGGTGGCAAAAAGACCCAAGCTGGAAAAAAAACATCAAATATCCTCTGAAGTTTGTCATTGATACCTGTAGTATTTGACATTCAAAGAGTGAGTGACCTCTTAATTCTACTTCCATGGCAGTAGTCTGATGAGTGTCTAACAGAGACAGAGCATCAGATGGATCTGCAGTGAGGATTTTGTTTAATGTATCAATCAGATATTTGGATCTTATGTCATCCTTACTTCTCAATACCTGGACTCAAATACTTATTATTATACATAGTTGTTGGAGCAAAGTCAGCTCTCAGCAGTCTCTGTGTATGAATTAAGAAACCAAACAAACGAGTATTGACCCATTTTCACATCAATGTTTTTTTTTCCTGACCAGAATGATTAACTGTTTGTAGTTTTATATACTCAGGAGCTGTAAACAATTAGGTGTGTTTGGTTCCTTGTCATCGAGGCTAATCCAAAGGCAGAAAACTATCAAAACTAGTTTTGAAAGTTAGACAATGACCCTTATTTCTTTCCTGAAAACTAGGCCACCACATTTTATAGAAAGATTTTCGATGTGAAATCTTGTGGCGTCTCCCTGGGGTTCGGTTTTGGACTCTGTTCCTTCTTTCATTTTCTTAAACTTGGAAAGGTTTAAGTTCAGAATTTTGCATTTCGTTGGTCTTCCTTGTCAAGGGGGTAAGTTGCCTTAGATTGGCAAGGGTAGTTTATATTAGTAGTATTTTATTTTCTTATTAATGTGGTCCGGTGAAAACAGTGTTGAGTAGGGCACAGATTAATGTGCAATTAATTTATACACAATAAATGTTTTTCTTGATAAGTTATTTTCATGAATAAGTAAATAAAGTCAGGAATCCTTTGCTCGATGTTTTGTTTTGTGTTATATCCCCGATCTAGGGAAACCTAGACACAACATGATGAGTGACCCCTACTCTTCCTACTCCCGACCAAGCCAGCAACACAAGTCAAATTCAGATTTTGAAGCAGCAGTGTAATTGTCTTTGGAGGTAAGTAAATGGCCAAAATAACAAAGAGAATGTGTGCAGGGCTTGGCTCCAGGCATAGCCTACCGGGGCTGCTCTCACTGCATTCCCCTCAACTCTCTACTGATGTGGGAGGGAGACGAGGAAGTGGATTTATTATCAAACCACATACGGGTAAACACTACCAGTGCAGTATTTCTCCGGGGCTGTCTATTGTGCAAAAACAGGACTTTAGAACAAGTGTCATAGTGTGATGATGAACTGGGATGTGATGGAGAACAAATGTCATTGTGTGATGATAAACTGGGATGTGATGGAGTTGGTGCTTTTAAGCCCCACAACGAGCACTAGCTCCAGGCATACCGGGTCTGTAGCAACAGCAACTGTCCCCGATGCCAAAATCTCAGTGGGACTCTTGAATCTCCTTTCTGTAATGTTGATGTCATTCAACGATACAGCTGTCCTACCTAAACAAAACGTTCTGTACTTCTCTCTCTCAGTTCCACAGAGCGCCCCTAGAGGCTGGAGCACTTCCGTTGTGAAGACTGATCTTGCGGTGTTTCTGACTGTTTTCATGTCTCTGCAGGGCGTTTGATGTTAATGAAATTGTTTTGCCTTTTTGCAGCACGTTTGTTTCTTTAGCTGCGTGCAGCAAAGGCTGCATGTGTTTCAGCCTTTGCATTTGTTTGGGAGTTTGTATTAGCTTTTGAATGTACAGCGTTTCTGAAAATTCTGCATGTTTTTCTGAATATGCGTCGTTTAAGCAGTTGCCGAGCCTTTGGCACCTACTGGCCACCGTACGGAACTCCTCAGCGGAGTTCATCAGTTGTGATTAGTGATGTATTTTCTGAAAAAGATTCTGATATTGGACATTCACTATTTGCTGATGATTGGGCATTGTGGAGAAGGGGGGAAAATATGACATTTAAAATAAGATATATAAAGCAGTAAGTGTGAGTTGAGTATTTACAAAATCAATATATTTCATTCAAATTCCACTTTGCCCATAAAAAATGTAACCTTAGCCCTTTTCAAATTGGTTATAAAGTAAGGTCTGGTTAGGGTCTGTGGCATGGCCCCTCTATATGTTAGGGCTATGTATGTCTAAGCTATTATTCATCTTTGGACCATCCTAGTCAGCCTGACCTCATAACTTTTTACCCTAACACAGTTTTCAGTCATCCAGAATCAAACTACATTATTCAGCAGAATGTTTTTTTGCTTGTGATGTGATAGACATTTTAAGATAAATCTGAAGTCTGAAGTCTGCACCTCCTAACTTGAAAAGCTCTGTGTACATGGGTAGTACAGTCTGTGCCTCACCTGGGTTCACTGATGGGCAGAGAACACCTCGAGGACCAAGTTAAACATGTCAATGTTAGAATGTCACGATGGTGGAGGGGTCATTTAGATGGTCTTTATTTGGGATTAGCAATAACAATTAATGAATGCCACTAGACTAAAATAATCACTTTATATTGCACTAACTAACTTTAGCATAACCTGAAGATACAGGCAACAAATTCATTTGCCAAGTGCCTTAATGTAATGAGGTATGTTTCACTTTTATTTTGATGGTTACATTGTACTTCTGGTTTCCCCTCTTCATTCATTTCAGTCACCTAAAGGGAAAGGGACAAATTCAAATGGAAGTAACACTGTCAGGAAAACGTTATAAGTTTCTAATGGAAGAAAGAAAAATGCTTTTATTATTGTCTGTGTTTTTTTGCAGTTGTAAGAAAGCTAAATTACAACACAGACTCAAAGATAAAAAATACTTACCGGTAGTTGAATACATTTATATATTTATTAGTTGGTTAAGATTCATTTAATAGTTTAGTGTTTGTGTTCATTTGTTCATTTTAATCAGATTGTTAACAAGTACAGTGAATGTTGGTGCAGTCTAAACATTGGTGGTTGTAGGCTACATATGGCTCCATTACTACACTCATATGAGGAAACATATTTTAATGTATGATGAACAGAAGGAATGCTAAAAACATATTTAAAGAAATATGTAGGCTATAGGTGAGTTCAAGTGTGTTATGGGATTTATGTTTTGTCAGTTAGCTTTAATTTACACATGAGCCTTTATCTTGAAGATTGGACAGTGCAGACTTGTCATTTGATTGAAACTGGATTTTGGTAGGTTTAAATATTCATGAGTATTGCAAATCAGTGTATTTTTGATATATATATAGGCCTTGTGTGTAAGTGAAAAGATGTTATAAAGATTTATGTAACTTATTTATTTTAAACATTTATTTGTGTTTCCAGGGAGAAACGTGTTATTACCCTTAAACATTGAGCAGGATGTAAGAGACAAGGCCCAACTGAATGTGAGGACTTAACCTCCCTGATGTTTTAACAGCTTCATCTCCTTAATCAATCCTAGTTGTTAAAACCTTCTGATGGCATTTTTGACAAACCTTGTTTCATTGTAAAGTTAAGTATTTAAAATGTTTGGGCATCAAATTTGTTTTACCATAGAGCTAATCGTAAAGTAAAGATGTTATTTTCAACATTTTTAAAATTGTCTCACTCTCTCCCACTTGTACAATCTAAGCTAATTAATACAATAAAAGTAAGTTAAGGGTTTTTTGTAGTAAATGAGCACAGACTGCATGGAGATTCCTGTTTAAGTAATTACTGTTCAGCAAATGTGAAAATATAAAATCTATTATTAGCTGAAGTTATAGTCATTTTCGAGACATGACATAAACTGAATAGGGGAAAATGTGATTCAGAAATTAAGATTGCAAAATAAAGTTAAATGCACGTGTTGAAAGTTCTGCAGTTACTTTAACTTTTCAAAGGGTCACATGATAAATAACAAATCCTTAAGTTTTCTTCTTAATACATTTTTCAAAATGATTTGTTTTCCCAAAGCCTTCATATATTTGTATCATAATAAAAACATTGATATTGTTCAGATTCGATTTCAAATACATGTAATGTGTAATCCTTTTGTCTTTGCTTAATATAATTATTATTTATGTTTGTTTGGTAGGGACAAACACAACAGAGAAAACAGCAATCCAATGCACGTATCATAGTGTTCTCGTCCCTAAAAGGTCTTTTGTGTAATAAATGTTTAAACTGCTACCTGAAGTATTAATATAGCTTCATTTTTGGGTTGCATCGTTCTGTTGTCTTCCTCAGCCACCGTAGCATCGTGTGTCTGTGGGCGTGTTTTGTAAGGGTCTTGCCCGGTCTGCAAGGCTGCAGTTGGACCCTACTGGGTTGGGGGGTGCTAGACTCGGTGCAGGCCTCTCTTTCATGTGATCAATGTGCAAAACAAATGTGACTCACTCCTTAGTGTAAACATCAGAACTGAACAGAAAACTAAAAACTACAACTATGTGAAGATAGACAGATGTTTTTCTTGGGACAATAAACAAAAAAAACACAAACATTTTTGTTTTATTGACACTTTATTGACAACAATCAAAAACAGAAAACAAAGTCTGTCTGTATTTACAACTAAAGCCTTTTTCTTCTTTGGTTTCACTGTTTACCTGATTACTTGAAAGCAACAAACGTCATGATAGAACAGTTTCATAACATTTTGCAACCATTTGTGAAAAAGCTTCATTGGTAAATTTGACAGTTTAAAAAACAAGAGATCTGAAAAAAACATTCCTTTCCTAATGACATTATTAGATAAATACTCAAAGCTTTACTATTGGTAATGGGTTTCATCCAGTGAAAGAACAAAGGTAAATGAGAATGAGGTGACATGTTGATGCTTCTGTCAAAATAGATAGAAAAACTACATAAATCATAAATATGTATATGTTTTCTGCAAAATATCATATTTCAAAATGAACCATTGCTTAGCTAACTATGAACTGAACTACTGTTATCAATACTCTAACTGTCTTTTCAAGTCCTTCTCTTTGCTGGCCCATTGGGTCATGTAAATGTAAATCCAGAGAACAAGCAGCTTTACTAGTCTCTACATTTCAACTACTGTCTTCAGTTTGGGTCATCCTTCACAAGCTAAGAGTCCTGTTCTGATAATGAAACCAATGAACACAAAGAAGTTCAAACATTCAGTACCTAAAAAATGTGCATGCTGCAGTATCACCATCCAGGTAAATACATAAGAAATGTACACAATGAAGCATAAAAAGATAACATTAAAGATAAAATCAACTTTCTCCAAAACCCTGATCCCAGCCTTGAAGGGTTGGTAAAAGAACAGAGAAACAGTGAGGTAAAGACATTAACATGACATGTAGTGTATCAAACTAAAACATGAATTTATAAGACATTAAGAACACAATGCTGTTGGATTTCTAACTTGTTGCTCTTTTCCAATTGCTTTTTCTTTCTCTTTTAAATCTTCAATTAGATGAAAAATAAAGTAAAAGAATCACATTTGAGACTAAAATAAAGTCTTTCACCAAAATTTCTTCTGTATCATGTTGCTCCATGTGTCAAACACAGTTTGTTATTAGGGTAGGCACAGTGACAGAGTGTCAGGCGGTTATGATATGTCGAGGTCATTGTGGTAACAGTTTCGGTCAGGGTGATACAGCAGTGAAGTGTCTATTTCTCTGAGCACAGCCACATAAAGGCACACAGCGCACAAGTACAAAGTCAAAATGTTGGCATGCTCAGCCAGGACAGACACATAATGTTTATTCAGGCCTTAACTCAGGCATTCTAGAACAAACCAAAGAAATACAAAAAAAAATACTGTAACTAGTCAGAGCTCCAACCAAAAAATCTAACAGAATGTCTCCAACAACATAACAAGGAGTATTGACTAGAAACACAAATAAAAAAGAAGAAAGAAAGAATGACACAGTGACGTGGCGGCCTCAGTGTGGACTTCAAACAGTAAGGGGGGACAGCAGGCTGGTGACAGGACTTGGTTCTTGGTATCTGGAAACTTATTGAGTGCATCAGCGGCCAACAGGAAGTCTGTGTGTTTAATGATGACAGTTGGTTTTCCACCTGCTTCTTCCTATGATGATGACAACATGTGATGCATTATCATCGTTTTTCAAATTAATCTTTAAAAGCTATTCCAGATTCTGAGAGCTCATACAGTTGACTGTCAGTCCTATCATACATGATATCACTGTACTTACTAAAGTAAGCATTGAGATTTAAACATATGGTGACATCACTACAGGACTAGTAGAGCCAGATCCAAAATAAAATCAACCTTCATGACCTCACATCTAATACATAAGCTGCTAATCATCTAATACACAATTACATCCAGTATGAAGAGATATTTTGTTCTGGGCCTGAGTGGATAGCGCTGTGCTTTGTTGTGTAAAGGGATACTGTATAGATATTATTATGCATACTGGTTTACAGAAATGATGCATCTTGATCGATGATTAAGACTCTATAAGTGGAAACAGGTGGACAGCTTTATCAATTTCACAAAAACACGCACATGGATTTGTGTCATTGTATGTCCACTTTCCTTTGGTCATTATGTTGTGTTTTTTTCTTTAAATATTTTCTCTATAGAGAAAATATCTCAGTGCTGGGAATGGCATATCAAAGGTCTGGAGTCTAAGCGATGAGATTGACAGAACTTTTGTATGTTTGTAAAAATATGTTTAAATAGTACTGTTTGAGATTTGCACATGAAATAACAAGTTATTGGATAAGAGTCACATATGCATACCTCTTTTATCCCATGTAGCACAGTCTTCAAACTGTCTGATTGTTATCCTCTAGTTTCTTGCTCTCCTCAGGTGTTCCTGTCTCCTTTTCACCAGTTTTCCAGCTTCCTTGTCTGTAGGTCATACAGAAGTAATCCAGAGAACTGTTAGTTACATTTATAATTCTGTCTTTGTAATGACTTATTACAGTACTTATTTAACTCCAGTTATCACTTAAGTTTCATCTTTTGACAGAGACTGTGGATCATACCTAACACTCACTCAGGAGTATTTATTCTCATTTCTTTAGAGACTTCCTCACAGGGACCTGAGCCCCCGAGACCCGTACACTTTGGGCCCACAGGAAAATCTTTTTGGACCTATGGAGCCTCCTGATGTCAAGTAGATGTAGCATTGCCACCATGACTTCTGCAGGTACTTAAATGAATACTTCACCTTGAATTTTTCATGTAGAGCCAGTAGATGAGTCCCACCACAAGAGCAGCTATGAGAAGTCCGCCCATGACGCCTCCTATGAGCTTTGCTTGGTCCCCTGAATCCTCCTTAGGGTCTGCAAATGGACAGCAACCCTCATATAGAAGCTTTCATATAGAGCAACATGACCAGAACCTGGTCCTTTGTAAATCACTATCTTCTCAATCTGATTTATACTCAATCAATGGAGGTTTATAATCTATCTAAGGGAGAAAAGAGGGTAAGCCTGGTTTGTTGAGCCTAAAGTCTGTGGCTCAGTTTAAATATATCATCATATTAATAAAGAGAAAGCAATTTGGTTGGTGCATAAATTACTCATTGTCAATCTTTGCTAAATTTACCATACCTGGTTTTCCCTTAAAACTGGTTTGATATTTTTAAAGAAATATTCCTCAAAATGTACTTTAAACAGAAAAGAAAAGAAAGATATAAGCAAAAAAAATAAAAATCTTACCTTGTTGCTGTTTTCTCTCTGGAACAACTGAAAGAAAATATAAAATATATATAAAAAGTGAAATCCAAACAAAAATATGAATACTGTTTGTAAAAGTGATTAAAAGCCCGGGACAGGTAAACACCAACACATTGTCAAAGCAGCAGTTTACTCTGCTGTCAGAGGACATATTTAGCACCTCCCAAAAACAAACCACAGAAAATCTATGGAGATACTAAAGAAAAGACAATCAATCAATCAATCAACTTTTATTTGTATAGCGTCAACTCATAACAAGTGTTATCTCGAGACACTTTACAAGAAGCAGGTAAAATACCTTACTTATTGTTATGTTACAAAAAGCAGGTAAAAGACCTTACTCATTGTTATGTTACAAAAAGCAGGTAAAAGACCTTACTCATTGTTATGTTACAAAAAGCAGGTAAAAGACCTTACTCATTGTTATGTTACAAAAAGCAGGTAAAAGACCTTACTCATTGTTATGTTACAAAAAGCAGGTAAAAGACCTTACTCATTGTTATGTTACAAAAAGCAGGTAAAAGACCTTACTCATTGTTATGTTACAAAAAGCAGGTAAAAGACCTTACTCATTGTTATGTTACAAAAAGCAGGTAAAAGACCTTACTCATTGTTATGTTACAAAAAGCAGGTAAAAGACCTTACTCATTGTTATGTTACAAAAAGCAGGTAAAAGACCTTACTCATTGTTATGTTACAAAGATCCGGCCTATCCATCATGAGCACTTTAGCAAAGCAGCAAAAGTTACAGTGGTAAGAAAAAACTGCCTTATTAAAAGGCAGAAATCTTCGGCCGGATCCCCGGCTCATGACGATACAGTCTTCACAGGCCTAGACTGCACTGGGCTTGGAAAGGGATAGGGGGAGAGATGGGATAAGATGCAGGAAGAGGGATAGAGAGCAAGGGGGTGGGGGGAGGACAAAAGAACAGAGGATAAGAAGAGACTGACACAAACATTGAATAGCAACAGCAAAGGCACAGCATGCATTCAAACAATAGGGCTCTACAAGAGAACAAAGAAAAGACAGTTTGATAACAACCAGTTTTAAAAGAGAGGTCCAGGACACAGCTTACACATTGGTCATACAGGGACCGGATGGCTCTTAAGCAATGGCCCCGGGACCCCATATTCCCATAAATCTTGGATTTATCAGGTCTGTCCAGCAGCCTAACCCATCATCTGATCCAACTCAGCACCAGGTGGTGATCAGTTGACAGCTCAGCTCCTCTCTTCACTCAAGTGTATAAAACATATGAAACAACTACAAAGTCCATCATCGAACTTCGGCCTATAGGGTGTTCTGGTACCAAGAACACTTATGATCTTCCCTATGTTTGTTACAGCCAATCCATGACTAGCACAGAAGCCAAACAACAAAGCTTAGAAGTCTCCCAGTAGAACTATAGAGTCCCAAGGCAGAACCCCTTCCAGGACTCTACCTAGAGACTCCAAGAAGGTTGTGTATTTTGAACTGATGTTGGGTGCATATGAAGACACAACAGTCAGAGCCTTCCTCTATAGCCTTCCTCATCACGATATGAAGCGCAGGAACACAGGTAAGAGGAAGGTCAACAAGTTCATTGGCTAAAAAGAGATTCAAGTGAATTCTCTGTCATTCCATGTATTAGGAAACATTTGAAGCCATTCGAGAAGTATGGCTAATAAAGAGGGTTAATCTGAAATTGTATTAAATAATGAGTCTCTCTCTGGTTTTTAACTAGCACTGCCTTTTAAGCCCAGTAGGTCTAATACATTAGCTCAAAACACAAAAGGAATTATCACAGCCAAGCAAGTGAAAAGTTAGATTTCTCTGTTCTATGTATTTAATTCTCCACTGGATGTAAGAATCATTGCTTTCTTATTCATCAAAATAAAGCCAGCAGACCAAGATGCTGATAGGCACAGTTTACCTGAGGTAACATTGATGGCACTGAAGTCCTCCCCCAGCTTGTTAGAGACACTGCAGATGACAGTCAGGTTCACATTTGGGACCACAGTTATTTTATGGGTTGCCTTGCCATTGATGTAAGAGCTCTCCTCCTTGACAAAGGACAAAAAGCACACAAGAAATAAGGGCTTTTAATAAAAAGGGGGGGGGGGGTGTACACACACATTATGGAATGTGTAAACAGAAAAATACAGTTTTTATCGGGTGATTCACCAAATAATTTGGTAATCCGTGTAATTCAGTTTACTTTAATCCCAGAAAAATGGATTGAATCTGCCTGACCACAAACAGACTTTTAAGGATTACCAAATCTGGAATACCTAGTATCTGGATAAAAGCAGGATTGGATTACCTGACCCTGCTTACTTTTCTTCTTTTGAACAACATGATTTCAAGATTAATTATTTTTTGTCCTCTTTTTCTTTATTTACTTTTGAACAACTGGACCTGGGAGATAAACTTTTCAGAGAATATTTACCAGATGGACATTTAAAAGATGCAGATTTAAAACAATTTACTATTTAGCTTTTTTTAAATATTGGCCCAAAAAGTAAAAAGCATACATTCCATATGATGTATTAATAAAAACAGAAACTTTCCTAATTAAACTGCTTCAGTACTAAATGACTGCTGGAACATTTCTGCACTATGTTTGTCTGTGACACTTACTTTCTGTTATATTATCTTACAAAAGAGCAGGAAAAAGACCTTACTCATTGTTCTTTTATCTGTCAAAAGATCAGATAAAAGACCTTACTCATTGTTCTTTTATCTGTCAAAAGATCAGATAAAAGACCTTACTCATTGTTCTTTTATCTGTCAAAAGATCAGATAAAAGACCTTACTCATTGTTATATTATTTACAAAGACCCAACATTAATCTATCATGAGCACTAAGCAACATTAACAGTGCTCAAAGTACATACAGGCACTCACACACTAATGCTTGACACTTACGTTTGTGTTGTTGACGTTCCACTGAAAAGTGGGTCTTGGTACTCCCTCAGCCTCACAGGTCAGGACTATGTACTTGGCATCATCAGCACGGTGTTTGGTTAGGCTGGTGATCACAGGCTTTCCTGATCAGAATTAGAATCAGCTTTGTTGGACAATAGTGTGAACAGAGAAAGAAAACTCATATCCATGATGTAAACACATTCATTTGCTGCAGACATTGCTCAGACACACACAAAATTCACTGAACGTTACCTCAAGCACACTCTGGGCAAACTGACGGAAGCAGGAGGCTCTAATGAATTAAAACTTACCAAGTCAGTGTACAGACTGCAACTGTCTCTCAAAAACAATCCAAGGCCCACTGTAGGATTTGTATACATTTCAAATGCCTTTTTTACATTTTAAATGTATATTTAAAAACACCCTACATGCTGCAAAAGACTCAGGTCTTCATCAGGACCCTGATTTTCATTCATTCTTCCATGCTACCTCATTACTAGATGAATTATGCATAGCAAACCAAAGTACCCAAAGAGCAACTTGATATGATTACTACAAAGACCCTGCAGCACTTCCACTCCTGACTGGCAAAGTCAGCATTTAGCTATTGTCAGCAACAAAGGTTTTGAAAACAACACACACATACGTACTCACCTTCTACCACCAGTTCAAAGCTCTGACGATGTGAGAGACTGCTCATGGAAACCTCACATACATAGATTCCTCCATCAGCATAGGTCAACTTGTTAAACTCTGGCTCTTTTGAAGGCTTTCCATTCTGAAAAAAAAATCACTTAATCATTCTGTGTCTTCCAAAGAAAAGTGTTCCTCAAATTACATTTGAAATATAACAATATTCATAAAAGCCAGATGTCATTTTTACACCATAAACTAAAATAAACATGGAGCCCAACAATTACAGTGCCATATTGGAAGGGCTGTCTCAACCTACTGTAACTATCAGTCAACAGGCAACAGACTGGACCTTCAGCTACAATGTCATATCAGTCACGCCCTAAACTATGTCATCAAATCAGATCAGTTATAAAAACAGAAATCCTGATTAGGACATGAACTATTCAGACCAAATGTGTTTTATGTACCAGGCTGTGATGGGCTGTTAATGTGACTTTCAAGTGGACACTTGAGGAACTGCAGTTTGTTGCATTTCTGCATTGGCTTAATTTTTCACTGTTTCCCGTTACACTCACTTCCAACGTACAGGGTCACAATGATTACAGAGCACTGTTACCTACTCTATATTATTAAACAGATACATATTTACAGTATATACCGTTGTTGCTGCTTTGACAACAACACACTGTATCATCAGGGTCAATATACTATTCAAAGCATGTTAGAGCTCAATTAAATTTTTTTGCTATCAGGTGTCTAAAGAGAAAATAATAGGTAGACAAACGTCCTTCTCTTTCAATATCTTTCTAGTATTCAGTGCCCAATCTCTCTGAAGAAAAACTCAAAGCTATCACCATTACCTTTGTCCATGACACTTTGGTATCACCCGAGGAAATCTTTTCCACCTTCACAGACAAGGTGTCTCCTACTGTCTTCACAATGTTTCCAGTTGGACTTAGACTCAGGTCCAGGTCTGACAAACCAAGGCAGAAAAAGCTATGTTAGGTACACATCCAATAGATACATCTTAGTTATTTTTGATTTATTGATACGTTATTTTTAATATGCATATACAGTGTCATTCTACCATAAAATAAATCTGAACTGAAACACATCCTTTAAATCATTCTGGCTGTGATTTCAGTGTGTGTGAGTCTAGAACATTTGTTTTTGGTGCAAGTCATTATCTAGTTTTGAAGGAAGGGCTCGATATTGATCATCACAAAAAAGCTACTGCTTTTCTTTGTTTTAATTTGATGATGATGACAGGACACCTTTCAAGTGACAGCTACTTTTGTAACATAACAATGAGTAAGGTCTTTTACCTGCTCTTTTGTAATATTAAATAAAGAGTAAGGCCGTTAAACTGCTTTTTGTAAAGTGTCTTGAGATAACATTTGTTGTTATTTATACAAATGATTGATTGATTGATTGATTGATTGATTGATTGATTGATCTTAGAAACCAACACCTAGGAACAAGGGAGTAATGACTCACAGGGATACTGATGGATGGTAGTAAAGAAGCACAGTTTAGGGGTCATATGAGCTCCTCACCCACCCACACTTTTTGTCACTTTTGCACTTTCCATGTCAGAAATAGTTCCCCTCCTCCCTTTCTGGCAGGCAGGGATCTCAAAGGTCAGATTCAGTTAGCATTACTTTGCTCCCATGAGTTTATTTACAGCAAATGAAATAGGCTTGTGAATACAAGCACCTTGTTATGTATAAGAAGTTCAGACATCATAGTACAGTGTGGGGGATTATGGGGAGGTTCTAGAGGTTGTGGTCTTTGACACAGCAGGATTGCCCTGCTTGTTTTGGAGCAGCTTTAAAAATGTCTTGACGTGGGAACTCACAGCTCACAGAAATACTTTGGGTGGCTTCCAATATCTCGTTGTCAGCCAGGGAGCATTTGTATTCTCCTGCAGCCTCTCTTCTGACAGCAATCAAAGAATAGGTGTCGGAATTTTCCACCAGCGCTTTTTGGCCCTGTTGACAAGAGAAGAGATCATGTCTTGCAAAATGTAAAGATTTTAAATAGAACTAAAAACCACATTAAGTTGAAAATGGAACAAGCTAAGTACAACTAAAGTCACCCATTTGATGACTGATTGGTTGAAACGTCCATAAACACCTTTCAAAATCAGATATCAACTGAGTTGTCCATGAACGTGAACTTCTGTCCATCCAGGTTGTGATGTCAATCTTCTTGTATATTTCTTATCTGAAATGTTGCTAATGGAGCTTCTATTAAAGACAAGAACTGATTTAGTCTTAAAGTGAAGATTTTTCAATTTGACTGCTCCTTCTAACATTTAACATCTGGCCAAACAGGTTTTTTTTACTTTGTCCACGAATTACTTTAATATCATCTTTTTAGCCAAAGTTAAAAATAATACCCTCCAGGATTTACGGCGGTATCACGTTTACCAGAATGTTGGTGGTGTGAGGTCAGAGTTGGTTTGACCTTTGAACACCAGAATCAGATCAGTACATTATTTAGTCCAAGCAGAAATGTTCCAAATGTAAAGCTTTTGAAGCATTCCTCAGTTGTTCAGAAGAACAGGATCAACATACATTATTTACAAATGGATAGACAACCTCCAATAACAGCCAGTGCCAACCCAAAAATATAAAGTTAGATTCACATTTGTGTTAGTAATAAAAGGCTCCTGAGATGCTTGAGGTTTCTGACCGACCTTTAAGTAGAAGAAGAAGGACTTGGGTGGAGGGTTGCCGTCAGCATGACACTTCAGCGTCACATTGTCTCCTTCCACTATGGGCCCCTTGGACATTATTTGAAGGCTAACCTTCTCTGATGGATCTGCAAAGTTCAGAAGGCATTTAAAGCTTCACAGAAACCTTCCGTTAAAATACCCACACCATCAATACAACCATCAAACAGCACAGAAACACAACAATCAAATCTTCCATTACATCATAAAAGGTTCTCACACACTCTATCTCTCTCTGTCTCAAGTGTTTTCCTGTGTGAATGTTTAGCTGTTTTTTGAGCTTGCAGGTCAATGCATTATTGTATAAATGTACTGTATATGTGAAAGAGTCAATAATGAAAACACAATCAGAACTACATGTTGAACGTCTTAAACATGTAGTTCTGATGGTGGTTTGATCCATTGGAATATCTAATAATGATTTCTGTTATTTTCAGGCACAGTCAGATTGACTTCACTTAATAGTTGTACATGACAAATGGACTGCACTTGTATACCACCATTGTAGTCCACTCAAAGCACATAGCACTATATTTCACACATACAGTACATACATACAATAATGCATTGGCCTGCAAGGTATGAGTACACTAATAACAAATGCTAATGGAAGGGATTGTATTTTACTCACAGTGAATGGGGAAGGGCTCCAATACAGCTTCCTGATTGGTCAGTTTGTGTGTGGACACGCAGACAAAGACTGCACCAATATCTTCCTTGGTGGCTGCATACTGGAGGGTGGAGGAGGTGGTGGACAGGCCTGTGGCTGGATCAAGCTTAATGCTGGGGTTGATCACAACTGCTTCAAAGGAAGGGATGAGACACACACACACACACACACACACACACACACACACACACACACACACACACACACACACACACACACACACACACACACACACACACACAGTATATTATGTACTGCATGTATAGCATTACACCTCAGGCTGGTTGTAAAAGGTTTGAGGTATCTTTACTGTCAAGTACTCTGACAGTAGCAGTCTGCAGAGGTTGGATTAAACAAATGAATCCAAAGGCTGCTCTCAGTGTGCATCATTGTATTCATTATATATATATATATGTATATATATAATATGTACATGTTTGTACATAATTGTATACAATTTTGGATAAATGAACACATTTTTTGCTTCATTTATTACCATTGTGGATCTGTTTAAACATTTGTTGATGAGATTTACAGTATTCATAAACATTTGTGTGTGTCTGTGTACACATCGACACACACTAGTGTAAATGTGTCTGTGTAGATTTACGGTTGTGTACATGTCTGCTTAGATGCAGCAGAGATACTCTCAAAAGAAATGTCTGCTGTGTCACAGTGCTACAAAATAAGAATCTGATTTTGGACTATGATAAAACAGTCTCAGGGTGTTTCTCAATAACAAAAAGGGAATGAAAATTGTATTGAGATTAAGTTTGATAGATGTGAGAAGTAATGCAAAACTGTCAAAACAAATTGAAATTGTTTTCATTTATAAGGCAGTATATATCTCCAAATGCATGCCATGATTTTTCTTCATTTATCAAACTGTTAAACTGTTAGGTCATAAGGTCATATTAAAAATATGCACTGAAAGTAATGGATCAGTCAGAGGGCACCATTGCCTCATTCGAAAGAAACAAAATGTGACAACTTCCTCTCCTTCCCCCTCCTCTCTAGTGATGACACTGAACACTGAATCATCAGTATCAGACCTACACCAGTCTACACCGTCACACGGAGCTGCTTATCAACCGGGTAAGTAAACCCAGTTTTCAAGAGCACGTTCACATAAAAGGGGCGGGGTTAGCTTCACATAACCACATGACAACTCTGAACAATCTTTATCAATGAAGAATGTGAAGAAGTTAAAGATTAAAGTTACAAAGCTGCACAGGAAGAATAATTAAAGGATGAAGGATGACATCAGTTAAAAAATAATTCTTAACTAACTAACTATAAAATTAAGGACTATATGTAAAAACATACGGGACACATGAAGTGTGTATTGCTCTCTCAATCAGCTCCGAGAGCTCCACGATCCAGAGATCTGATTGGTCAGTGGGCGGAGATTTTCACAGGGTGATCTCTTATCTCAAACAAAAGAAACTATAGAGCACCAAAACATAGAACTACATTTGGTCAGCCATCCTTCTAAGTGAGAGGACGCACCTGTGGAACACATTGCCGTCTGAAATGAATAAACTGACAGAGTTTAAGGTTTTAAAGACACAAGTAAAACAGTGACTGAAACTGTGAGAGCACTCTCTCTTGCTTCTCACTGAGGTTGCTTTCCTGACAGAATCCACAGCAAGTCTGTGAGCATTGACTTTGCTTCTGCTTTTAATTATAATTTTTCCCTTTTTCCTTATTTTAGTCTCTACTTTGTATTGCGTTACAATGTCTGTATTTGTATAGTATCACTATTTCAGTATTTCTTTAAGCCTAATGATTCTGTTTTAATCATAAAAGCCAGCGACATGGGTTGCTTATTAGCCATGGCTATAAACCTGTATACATGGAATTTACTTTTCATTTTATATGTAAGGCTATGTTCATTGCATGCGTCTCTGTTAAATAAACAAATAAAACTAAATTGTATTTTGATGTATTTCAAATTGTGTTGCTATAATATGATCTCCATCATTTTTGCTCTCCTTTAATCATAACACTCACTGTCTCCTCCTGTGATCTGTGGACAGTGCAGTGTATGTTAAATACTTTCAGGGTGTGTCATCAGATGTGATAAATTACCTTTCCCATCAGCTACCAAGGGCTTTCCATTCCTCGTCCATGTGATTGTAGCAGCAGGGTTCGCCTCTGCTGCAACACATGTTCCCAACTAAAAGAAACAGAAAAATGGAAGTTTGTGTGGCAGCAATAAATGTGTTTCTGTCCTCAAAATGAGTGAAGTAGTTTGTGTATGCCTCAGACAAAGATTGTGTTATTATTCTCTATTCTCAAACCAATTACAATATGAATCTTATAGTAGTAGTACATTTACAGGAGATTGATGGATGTAGGCCAGAAATGAAAAGCAACTGTTTCACTCAGGAATAAACAGACTTCTGTGCTCATGCTGTCTCCCTCCATCATTGCTACATCTTATAACACTGAAGGTCAGTCACAGGAGTAGATACATTCTGTGTTAACCAGATAAGGAGTGCGTCATGAGAGCATTCCTTTCCCACAGCACTGACTTTTACTTCCTGTACTGTGCCTTTCAGTGAACGTGTTTAAGACTTAAATCAGGGAATACAAAAGTCTTTAAGAAAGTAGAACTCTGATTTTTTTTTCCTCCAAAAAATTCCCTCTCCAAAATGTTCTCAAAATCTACCCTGATTTAAATCCAGAATACTCAAAAAGAAAAATAAACATTTAATGTCTTGACATAAATTCTAGACATGCAACATATTAATTTAATTCAGTTCAACACATTATTGGCATTTGGAATCTGATGTTGAGTGGTTTACAATAGAAGTGTAAAGATTAAAGAATGTAATGACATAGTTGAATGAAATACAGTACAATAAAAAGCATATATGCATCAAGATCAGAAAAACAATAAAACAAGTGCAAATTGCTCTGACAAAATACAGCCATCTGGGTCACACACTAGGCTTTTTTGTTTTGTTTCTGATGGCTCAATCTGCTGTCAGCCTCTGATCTCATTATCCTAGTTTCTCATTAGGTTAAAATGCCATGAGCAAGAACCTGTGTCCTTTAAGGGTGCAGCAGGGTTTAAAGTCTTTAGCATAGAAAAGGAATTGCCTTGTTTTGCCTATTTGGACACACTGACAATGCTTTTGGGTGATAATATGACTGCTCCGGGCTGCTGGGCTTTGTGATGTCAAAAGGTCAAAGGTTAGACCGCCATGGAGTAGTCTTGGGATGCTCAACTCCTGACAGGCCAGGGCCTAGCCAGCGGTAGGTACATGAAATGTGGTCTATCATTAAGAAGTCAAAAACCACATACTGATGGTGAACTGCACTCGTCACTCTTCAGTATTAACTCTTTGTTCATTAAATGTATAATGTATGTTAGAACAATGGAATTTACTGTTTTTCCACTTGGTTTTTGCTGTGTTTCTGCCACCACAATGCCTGTGCAACTGCTGTGACGTTATCGTGATGTCTACTCCAAATTGGTCTATATTGGAGACAGCAACTTTTCCTGTGCTCACTTCATGAAGTCAACTCTAATTTATTGTGAGCGTTTACATTTCATGGTGATGGTTGATAGCAAGGTGCAGAGTTGATTAAGACTTAAATACATCCAACATGGCTGCTCGATTAGTCCAGAGTTCACCATCTGCTTTTAGATCATTTGATGTGTGCAGAGGACATATTGTGTGACAGCACGCTTTCACATGTGCATGTCCAAACCCGTTATGTTTAACACCATATCCCAACAGCATGGGAGCTGGATATCGCGTTACATCACGCATGATTCAGTTTCCTCTCTAACATATAGTGATTTTGTATTGTATGTGGACAAACAGAGGTGTGGTTCTTTGTATTGACTCAAATCACAACAGTCAAAGGCTCATCCATTAGTTATTATAAGGTATAAGGTAAAGCACAATATTTCAACACAGATATGGATTTTATTGATGCACCACAATCTCCACTTTTTGAAAGTGGCTGACAAGCTTTGTTGAGTTATCAAAGTGTGCCAGTGCCTTGTAGAGCCTACGTCGTCCTCGTACCTCATCCATGTCACACAGCGTCAGGGTAAAAACGACTAACTCGCTGGCTGTAACTATACTTAAATATTGAACAATTAAATTTAGCTGATTTTGTAGCTGGCGCTAGCTCTCATTGCATGCTGTTTTGATTCTTACCATCACAGGTTTGTCCTTCTCCAGTACCTCAGGCTTGTCCATAATCTGCACTGAAGATGGATTCTCTTTAAACACACAAGGAGAGATTAAGGTTGTAGAGATTAAAGTTGTAGAGATTAAAGTTGTAGAGATTAAAATTGTATAGATTAAGGTTGTATAGATTAAGGTTGTAGAGATTAAGGTTGTAGAGATTAAAGTTGTATAGATTAAGGTTGTAGAGATTAAAATTGTAAAGATTAAGGTTGTATAGATTAAGGTTGTAGAGATTAAAATTGTAGAGATTAAAATTGTATAGATTAAGGTTGTAGAGATTAAAATTGTAGAGATTAAAGTTGTATAGATTAAGGTTGTAGAGATTAAGGCTGTTATAGAGATTAAGGTTGTATAGATTAAGGTTGTAGAGATTAAGGTTGTATAGATTAAGGTTGTATAGATTAAGGTTGTAGAGATTAAGGATGTAGAGATTAAGGTTGTATAGATTAAAGCTGTAGACATTAAGGTTGTATAGATTAAGGATGTATAGATTAAGGTTGTATAGATTAAGGTTGTAGAGATTAAAGTTGTAGAGATTAAGGCTGTAGACATTAAGGTTGTATAGATTAAGGTTGTAGAGATTAAGGTTGTAGAGATTAAGGCTGTAGACATTAAGGTTGTATAGATTAAGGTTGTAGAGATTAAGGTTGTAGAGATTAAGGTTGTATAGATTAAGGTTGTAGAGATTAAGGTTATAAAAATTAAGGTTGTAGAGATTAAGGTTGTAGAGATTAAGGTTGTAGAGATTAAAGGTTGTAGAGATTAAGGCTGTAGACATTAAGGTTGTATAGATTAAGGTTGTAGAGATTAAAGTTGTATAGATTAAGGTTGTAGAGATTAAAGTTGTAAAGATTAAGGTTGTATAGATTAAGGTTGTAGAGATTAAGGTTGTAGAGATTAAAGGTTGTAGAGATTAAGGCTGTAGACATTAAGGTTGTATAGATTAAGGTTGTAGAGATTAAAGTTGTAAAGATTAAGGTTGTAGAGATTAAGGCTGTAGAAATTAAGGTTATAGAGATTAAGGTTGTAGAGATTAAAGTTGTAAAGATTAAGGTTGTAGAGATTAAGGCTGTAGAAATTAAGGTTGTATAGATTAAGGTTGTAGAAATTAAGGTTATAGAGATTAAGGTTGTAGAGATTAAGGTTGTAGAATTTTCATTCTGTCAATCATTCCTAAATGTCACTGAAATGTTTGGGGTACAATAACAACAAACTAGGTTTAAGTTAAATGTTTTACAGACAACATAAATTAAATTAAAGTAAACCTAAAGCTTGACTGCAAACCCATTGCATTGTTTATATTCAAGCTATGGGACATCATTTTTATTTACTTTATTTAACTTTTGTTTAGCTATTTTCTGTCATGCTGGGTTTAGTAATGCCCATTACACATGAGAAGCTTCTAGTGTTACATTCACATTCTCAGTGTTTCTTAGTGTTTGACAGAAAGAAACAAGCAGTGGTGTAGCGTATGGTATATGCAGGTATACGGAGTATACTTCTTTTTCAGTCTCCATAGGGCATACCCACTTCTAAATCCCCTCCAATTCACACCAAATGATTTGATTGACAATATTCAGCAGTGTACTGAGTTTTTTTGGTAGGATGGTGAAGGGATGACTTTTCCTAATCCGTCTCTAATTGGCTTGTACACACTAACAAAATATGCAAGAGTAGTCTTTAATGTCCCTGTTCATAACAGAGGCCGTTTGTGCCGTATGTTGGACGGGTCACTTAAAGAAAAACATTTAGGGGAAAGTATTAGAGTATACCCACTTCTTTAGGCACCACTACACCTCTGGAAACAACATAAATCAATACAATAACAGAGAGTCAGTGCCATTATATACAACCCATCCAAATCTCACCCATGTATATTTAAGTATATGTTTTTAAAAATAAATGTACAGCAAATTTGAATGCCGTCACCAAAGACACTGACGTAATTGTACAGAAATTACACTTTGTTTTGATCAATTTTCAGACAGAGAATATGTACAATTGGGGAATTTTCTGTTTTGGTATTGGAATTTGGACTTTGTGAAAAACATTTGTTAAAGTAAAAGTTTATATTGAGCTTACTGTAAACAACAACCGAGGTGGGGTACTCCATAAGATTGGTGTCTGACACCACCATGCAGGTGAAGGTCTTCTGGTCTTTGAGTGTGGCCTGACTGATCAGCAGGTTGAACTTGTCATCAGTGCTGACCCGCTGAGCATAACTGTCTGTGGCCTGAATTATTGCTTGCTCGCTGCGAACCTGTTTGATCAACAAATCACCGAGAGTGCCGTCATCTTTTTCCTGAAACAAGAAACAGAGGTAACATATTAAAACTTTCATAAACTTTATTTCAGCATTCCTGAATCATAATAAAAGTTTTATTTTTGGGAGAAAAGAATTGAACTAATCTTTTTGTTATTTTATTTATTTATTTTTATTGTAAGTGTTAGTATTATTTTTACTCTATTATTATTGATGTTATTATTTCTTTCTTTATTAGTATTGTTTTTCATTGTTGTGTCTTTGAATGAAATTGTCATTGTAGGGGTGGAGTGGCGGGGGAGGGGTTGGATAGGTGGGTTTTCTCAAACAGAAAGAGGAACTAATAAATTACAATCTAGGGCACAGTTTATAAAGAGCTTAGCAAATATAATGTGACATGATTCAAGTTGTACAGTATGACCATTAACCAAATATGTACTGTTTCTTCAAATATTAGCATAGTCTGCATGACATCAGTTATCTTTTTGATATGGTGAAATTACACCCTGAATTATGAGAATCTTTTCTTACTGACATGACATAGGAAAAAATAAAAATGGGGTGCCAGTAGGGGGCGATGCATACGCCCCGTGCTCCGACCTGTGGCTCCTTTGCTGCATGTCATTCCCCACTTACTCTGCAACAGATTTCTGACTCTACTATTTTTTTACTTTGTCAATAATTTGAAAATTCAGCAAACTTCTGAAATTTTATGAAATTCTCACTTATGTGTGTAAGTATTTACAGCTTTGGAAGAAGTATTTAAGTTGTTAAAGGAAGCATTACCACACACTGTGGTAGCATTAACACATGGATTCTCTGTGCTGTCTATGAGCACTTTATCAATATCTACTTACATATTTCCACTTGATGAACATCAGATCCTTTGGTGCTGGAGTGCGACCATTGCATGGTATTACAATGGTCTCTCCATACAAAGCAGTCACATTTTCAGTAGCCAACACTGCAAGACAAAAAGGCAACAGACAGTTTGAATCTAAAAAGTGAAACAACAGCTTTGTCCTGAGTGCCAAATCTGGGTAGATAAAGGGGAAGATACACGCTCTGGGCTTCCCTAAAATATGCTGCTATGATTCAGAACATCCACATTAAGATGTTTCTGTAACTCTACTGTCACAGGCTGTGGGAAACTTAGCTGACAAAACAGATGCTGTGACACCAGATTTCAAAAAGGCCTCCTCTTAACTTGAGCCGTTTTCACAAATGTACTCCGGATAATATCTAGATATTTACAGGAGGACTTCTCCGGAGATTCTCCCGAAGTAGCCATTCACATATGCTCCTCACAGCGGGGGACTTTCCCTGTCAGAGGAGAGGGGGGCGGGGGTTTTCCTGAGGTAAGACGTGATGTAAATAAACAACGCGGAAGCAACACAGTCCGCTACACGACGTTATAATGAGAATATTTGTCTTTATATCAATGCTATGTGTAATCCAATGGAATGACAACATCCACAAAAGAGAGGAGAACAACATACTGACGAACAGAAAACATAATGCAGATGTTTAATTAGAGCACAGAGATCATAGTGGTCGCGGGCAGACACCGGTCACTATATAAACATCATTCTCTTTCCATTGGCTCGAATTGAAAATCTCCGGAGTATATGCTGCCACGTTCAGACATCAGCTCACTCGGATATTCTGCAGAAAAAATACTAGGGGTCTGGCCGGATAAACTCCGGGTAAAGTCCGCGAAAAATGTGGCTGTTTGAGTTCACACATAGCCTAAAAACCTCAGGGTAGCCAAATCTCCGGAGTTTTTCAGGAGATTTTCGTATGTGTGAAAAGGGTTTTGGAGTCAAAATACAAATCTCAGTGCTCCTGTTGCAACAACACCACGAAACCATTTCAGCTGGAGTAGTTTCCATGGTGACACAGCCACTTCATCTGCAACTTGAGAGGAGGCAGAAAAAGGTATGAAGAAAAGATGGATAGAGGTCAGAGTAGATTGGAATGTAGGACACTATTGTCTTCTAGCTTCAACTAATTATCTTTGATATTTGAGGTAAACAGGTAGAACGAGAGTAGTTCAGGTTTTGATCATTCCAGAGTGATGAGGTACTGCTGCTGACTGTCAGGCTTCACGCTTCTCCTTAAGACGAGAGCTGACTTCCCTTATACTCTATCTTTGGAGGTCACAGGAATAAGTCTCAGAGTACCCCAAAAAAAGTATTGTTAAAAATTCACTTCAATCCTGTATTTGTATGACATGCTAATAACTTTCTATTTCAGCTCAGAACAGGCTGTTTACGTGTCTGTAGCTTTAAATATGTAAATGAGCTGTGTCTGACCACGCCCCCTCTCTGGAAGGGCTTGGGTGTACTCGGTCTTTCTCGCTCCATGTCCTATTGTTTACGGTGAGAAGTCAGACACAGAGGGCAGAACAAACACCTAGCTGTGGGAGTGTCACCCACCTGGGGGAGGGGCTACTGCCCTTTGTGATGTCACAAAGGGGAAATCTTCAAATGGCCTGTCCAAGCTCACAAATTTTTTTGCTAAATTATGCTTTTTGATATCTGTCTGCCCTTAATGTCATTTTCACCTTTATTTTATTGAGTGAACAGCTGTGTTAGAAAGTCTAAAAACTATGATGATGTGATCTTCCTATATCATATCGCAGCAGTCATGTTTCACTACACCAGAGCAACTATTTCTATGTTTTGATTAAAGAAGCCTATAGAAGCTGTATGTTTCCTCTTGTCATAACATAGAGTTTTTAGACAACTAAGGGCCAGATCCAAAAAAGGATTGCGCTGCTTTTGTGGGTGCTAAATCATGTGAGAATTAGAGAAAAAGATAGTGTTGAATCCAAAAAGCAGGTGCAAAGGGTGAAATGCACTTTCAAGCAGACAACGTACGAGGTGTGCCTGTCTCATTTGCATCTATGTAAATTATGGAATATTCAAAAATTCTGAGCAAAATTGCCCCCTTCCTATGCAAAAAAGGCATATTGCATATACCATATCATCCACAAAGACCAGTGCTAACTGCTGCGAGCAGTTACTATGTATTAAATTGCCATCTCTCTCTCTCTCTCTCTCTCTCTCTCCGCTAACTCAAGTGTGCGTTCAGCTGATAGTTACTGTTGCACAGCATTTATAAGAGATGTCACATACATATAATCAGGGCTTAAATCATACCAAGACTCAACACCTCATCCACATATGGAGAGGTTTTGAAACTGTTACGCACAAGGATGCAAGTGTTTTTTCTCTCTCAAGATTTCCCTTGCCTGCTGCACTCAAAGAGGAAGCTTTGTTCTAAACTGGGAAAGTCATTTTACTCAGGCTGTCAGCATTAGGATGGTTTTAATGCTTATTAGAACTTTCAAGAACAGCTGTTGATGTTGATGACAATACATTAACTTTAATTATTTATTTCTTGCTCTACCTCAGCTGCCCATCAGTGTCTGATCGGACTTAAACTGTTCGTTTGCACTTACTGACATTGTTTCCAACCCAGATATTCTGATCAAGAGACGACCCGAGTAAAGAGCTGTGGTAGATTTGGAAGTGGAGCTCGAGAGTGTCATGATTTGGTTGTATTTTGTATATTTTCAGTGTTGCTTGTTTCCCTTGTGTTAATGTTTCCTAGTGTAGTCTTTAGTGTTTCCTGGGTTCTTTTGTCATTTCTTCTCCTTGTGTCTTTCTGGGTTCTAATGTATTTTCTCCCTACCTCTGTGTGTTTCTCTCCTGTCTTGATTGCCCTGAGTGTCCTCACCTGTGTTATTAGTCTCACCTGTGTTTGATTACCCCTGTGTGAATTTAGTCTCAGTGTTGTCAGTTCATTGTTGTTTCTCATGTCCTATGCCAGACCTCTGCCTCCCTGTGTTTGAAGTATTCTTCCTATGCTTTTTGACTTCTAGTTTTTGGCTTTTGAAAGTGAGTTCTTGTTTTGCCTTTGGCCTTTTTGTTTATTAAATATCTTCAGTTTAATTCTGCACGTTGGTCAAGTTCCTTGTTGTTTTCCCTAAACGTGACCGAGAGGTAAGTACCCTCTATATTTTGTTTAATAATCAAATGTATTTATCATATAATTGTTATAGTTTATCATTATCAATTTGTTTTAAAACCAAGTGCAACCTGTTAAGTCTTCTCACTTTCTAAGAACTCTTTGATGTAACTATCTATTTGGTAAATGGACTTGAGCTTGTATATGGCTTGTATAGTCTTCAGACTACTCAAAGTGTTTTTACACTACAGGTCACACCTACACACTCACACATTGATGGTAGAGGTTTAGTGACAATCAGAAGTAACTAACGCTAAAGCAGTGGGACCAACTTGAGGTTAAGTGTCTTGCCCGTGGATAAATCGGACATGTGGCTGCAGGAGCTGGGGATCAAACCTTAACCTTCCCTCTAGGAGACAGCTGCCTCATTTAAACAGTTTCTTTGCATGTCACCAGCTGAAGTAAGTTTTACACATGGAAACGCAGTTTACATCCAACAAATGGATCTGCCTACAAGAGCAAACATACATTCTACTTGCCCATTGTTTCCATTATGTCTTTGCCTTCAGGTTGCTTTTGAGTCCAGAAAAGCTTATCTATACTCTGCCCTTACTTATCCCACATCTTTTTTCTCTATTTCACACAACAACATCACTGCGTTTCAGCACAGGCTAAACATTTAGAAACTACTTGTTAGTTTAGGCATGTCAGCTTAAGAATTTAAAAAGCAAAGTTGTATATCATGATTTGCTAAACTGCAAATATAATCCTCCATTAGAAGTTGACAGGACAATTCTAAGTATTAAACCTCAATAAATGAAGAAGTTTAACATTTGGGAGCAGATGCACAGTATATGAGTAATTCATTCATGAAAATCGATCCATTCTTGGTAAATGAAGAGAAACCCATGAGGTTTATTTTGCAAAGACAGCACAGGCATACAGAAAGAAATGTGCCCACAGTAGCAAGCTGGATAGAAGGACAAGGCCAGTGACTTGTGGTGTGGGGGTCAGAACAAGCCACTGAACTCCCCTCTCTCCTTCACGGTGTGAACACTTCCTCTGACCCCCAGCATGCTTTTAGAATATGGAGGACATTTTGCTCTGTCTTTTTATGCACACACTGTCATTAAATCCTGAGTTTACAGCAGTTTGTGTGCCATGTGTTATTATGCTGCTTGTAAGAAAAGTCATTCATGACTGGAGCAGCTGCTTCCTTAAAAAATACAACAGAATGAAAATAAGTGTGTATTTCCCACAATGTGAAAAAAATAAAGTGATCTTCTATGTTAATTAAGTTACACTGACATAAGCATGCACCATAATTTTTTTTAATTATTTGATACGTTATAGAAATACATCATACCTATTGGTTTGGATTAAACATTGATCCACTTTTCTTTAAACAAAATGAATGTGCCATCTTTCCTCTGAGTGCTTATTTCAATCTCCGACAGTTTAAAGTAATTCCACCAACACAATGAATACTGAGAAACTTAATAGTGCAACATGAAAAATAGGCGTAGGATAGTAAGGTTTTAACTGAAAGAAGATTATATTAAAAGAAACTTCAAGGATGAAACTGGGGGTGACCCTACATTTAGTCGACTTCTGATGATTGGTTTGTCAGAGCCTCAGTCAACTGTTAGTCTTCTCCATGCCAGCTATATGGGGTTGTTTAATGTCTAATTTTACATAAATTTGATTTTTTTCTCAAATTCATGCCTCATGAACTATCTTGTTATGCATATCAGTTTATTAATACTTTAAAAGTAGTTCTGAAAACCGCTCATACTGAAATCCATCTCTTAGTGTGAACATGAAGAAATCAGTAATGATGATTTTTTTTTTTTTAACAGTTCTGTTGATTTTTGGCAGAATATTATGATCAGGAGAGGAAAGGAAATCTTGAAATGGTCAAATGAAAACAAGCTGTTTGTCAGTGGTGTGACCTGCACACACTGGGCCGTCAGTGTTTGTGCCTTCTGTATTAGACAAGATTGTTATAAGGTCACCTTAATACAGACAGTAAATACATTGTTGAGACAAGATTAGAAGACGAATAGTTGAATGATGCATAGGTTCACAAATATCTGAGGAATGCCCTAGAGTCTCACTTAAGCACGTAAAAATAACCATGAAAGTTCACACACATCTCCCCCACTCTTGAGGTGTTTAAGGCAGAAAAAATGTGATAAGATGTTAATGAGTGGAGACCATGAGGCAAAGCAGCTAACCTGAGCTTTACAGTACTTATCAGTCTGCTCTGTAGAAGATAAAGTGCACTCTGCAGTCAGGCAGGCCTGATCCCAACTGATACTTAGCAGGTTGGTGGGTTGACAATGTCCACAGGATGAAGGGGAGGAGATCCAGAAGAATCATTATCAGTGACACATCAGAGAATTTTGGATCATGATGGACAGGCCACATTAGCACAGAGACACACACAGCCTCTATTTCACAAGTGAAGATAATGGAAGATACTTAAGAGAAGATACAAAGCAGTCTCCTAAGAATAGGCTATGACCTTTTAGTCATACCTTAGTCCCTTTTTTTAAATTGTCTGGACAAGACTGTTATGCCTCGGCATCAATATACATGTTACAGAGATGTGATGGTGGAGCAGTCATAGAAGGTAGTTACAGAGGCTGCATAAGAAAGATGTCTAATAAAAGTGTCTAGTCAACCCAAATCAGACTTCGATGAACACCTTTCTTGACTAAATCAGTCATTTTTGTTAAATTCAAATATTGTGAGCAATCAGGCACCTATTCACCTGGCCCCATTGAACCAATGTGTTGCTTATAGAGTAAGACTGATATATTACTGAAATCTGAGGTTTTTAAATGAGAAACTTCGAACCTCCTCTGTATGTCAGAAAAACAGGCTAAGCATCATGTTTCATAAACTGCATGCTCTGCCTCTATTTGACACTTGTATTTTGATAATATGTCATGCTGAATGCATGAAGTTAGCTAGCTTTATGCAAAGGAAGAGTTGTATGTCTTAGAGAGAAAATCTAAGTAAACAGCAGGATTCTTTTTTTTTTTTTTTGATCATGTGATGGTTTTAAGTGATCACCTAATTCCTGCCTCTGATAAGGAAGCTGTCAAAATGAATTGAGCACTAATGCCTGAAATACTTCTTACAGTTTGAATCATTATTTTCTAAAAACAGAATGAATTGGCTGCAAAATCTACTGAAGGAGCAATTTTGACATAGGAACATATTTGTTACATGTTTTAATCCTGGAAAGTGACTACATGTTTCTTGAAGATTTTGTGTTTTGGTAGATTATTAATTGAATTATGTAACACAGCCAATTCCCAAAGACAGAGAGTGATGAGAAAAAAAGATGTGATCTGTTTGAACTCTCTGCATTTACCCAACTGAATACACTTATTTATAAAATAAACAGTACACAGAAACAGAACTTCTTCAGCCTTGTTAACATGCACACAGAGGGAGCCAGATTACAGCAACAACTGCTTTATGACAGCTACAGTAACTCTCACACAAGTGTAGGTCTTTATAGTAGCAATAAGAATACATATTTATCCATCACACAGATTCTGATACCTTCATCTGTGACTCGGCATTGAGTTGTTTAGGGAGAGCCTAACACTTGCAGCTACAGCACAGCCCTAACATAATGTGGCTATGTTTGAATCTTATGTCCTGAATCTTTCCAGCCTCCTGTTCATCTCCAGTTCAATCAATAATAAATTAGTTTTTATTGTCCCCATGGGGAAAGTCTTTTCCACAGCACTGTTACTGTCAACACAGACAATGTCCACCAAAGAACATGCATACAGAGTGTCAACAATCAAAAGTTCCCACTCTGGCCTTTTGTTTAGGGCCGCTATAGCAGGGATCAGGCTCCTCCCCAGGCGAGCCTTTCTGCACCTCAGTGCTCTGTACCTCCGTCCTGAGTGGGCGAGGTGAGTGTTCAGTGGATGTGTGATGTCCTGGTCTATTAAGGTTGCAAAGCGTGTGATGGCCCTTACAATGTGATTGTATGTGTGAGGGGATGATGGAGGCCAAATATAAGAAATAAAAGTTCTGAAATGTAAAATGTATGCTTGGCTGCGTGTCCCAAAGCTGTGTAGTTTAAGGCATTTGAAGAGGTATTATTGAATTGAAAAAACAACACATTGTCAACAGGATCAGAATCCTCAGTAAAATAGAGTGAGGATACAGAAGGGATCTGGTAATGTGAGATTTCAAGAGTTAAAGACATATGCAGGAATGCCAGGTGGAATGTGGCCTTGACTTGATGCTACATTCAGGCAGGAGAGGGGACCATACCATGACCTGTGCTACAAATCATCCTGGCCATACATACCAGGCTTGTAGGCAGGGTGCCAAGGGAGGGCACAAATATTTAGAAAGTCTTCCTTCCTTCCTCAGTTACTGTTTGCGATCAGATTACCTTCTTTTCCACAAATACCTTACAGCTGCCAAATAATTAATTGTCTATAAGTAAATAACACATGAGTTACAGTTATCTTCCTTATACACAATGGGAGCCTGCAGGGGAATGCCATTCTGAGAGATAAAGTTGTAGGCTGGGGAGGGATGACATGTCCTATCAGATTTAAAACCACTGAATGAGGTACAAAACATGAAATATGTGTGATGCTGTTTCTTATAAGCATGTAAAGAAAGATGAAATCTGCTTGAACTCAGCACAAATCAAGTCACAGCCTTTATAGCCAACAGGTATGTGTGACTCAGGGATCACCTACAGTTCTCCAAAGAGTTTTCCTCTCACAGTTACAGGTATGCCTATGCCGGAAGTTATCCAAAATCCAATTAAAATCAGAGGCTTTCTGGCATTTTTGGCAAGGAACAGAAGACACAGGGTGCTCCCAGCACAGGAGATAGATCTGTACCATGATAAATAACTCTTGTTGTTATCAAGATTATGGTTGAGACTTAGAGTAGAGCATTAACATTTGACATTGCGGATCTATTGGTTATTGGACAGCAGAAAGGATTGAAGGACAGCAGAGACAAGAGTAGAGGACAGCATGAGGAGTAGAGGACAGGATGAGCAGTGGAGGACAGCAGAGACATGTGAGTGGAGAACAGAAGAGATCGAGTAAAGAGACAGAATTCATACACAAAGTCACATCCAGAATTTTGTCCATATCTTGATATATGTCTATCCAGGACGATTGATTTTTTTTTTTGGACAGGACTAGACACAATGAGATTTTCCAGAAAACACAGAATTTACATTTTGGTTCATTTTGTGTCTTTTACTGGGAGATATTTTTTTGTGCCTTTTATTGTAGAGATGGGGTAGTGGATTGAGTCAGAAATCAGTGAAAGAAGTCACTTAAGGATACCTTTCCGATAGAGCAGGACAGCTGCCATTAAAAGTAACACATGAACACCAAGATTCCTTAATATGGACTATGATAGCAAACACAACGGGGCTGTAAGATCAAATGTTAAACAGGTGGCTTAGAGAAAAACATCCCTCTTTCTCTTTTCTTCTCTCCTTTCAGTCACAGAGGTCAAACTAACTCTTCCAACTGCCAAGTAAAGTGGGAAGGGAAGACGGTTTCCTGACAGCTGCTTTTGTCATTACCATGCTACCTGGGAGAAAACACACTTAAGATCCAAAACCGATTGTGAGGATCTATTTTTCTTCAGCCTGTCATCACTCCTTAATGCTCAGATGTGTATGCTAAGGAATGCAGAGCACTCAGAGGTCTGAGGGGGTTGACTATTTATATTTCAACCATGACAGAGAGAAGGGGAGACCAATTAAGGAATGCCTACAGGTTTAAGTGATGCCAGAACAAAGAGGAATGGGATTTAAAAACTAACCACGTTCAAACTGGGAGCTTGAAGACAATGAGACCACCACAGGATCAAACTGAAACATTAGTTCTTTTTAAGTGAGCTCATGTTACAAAAGCAGTGGTGCATTTTAAACTTGAGGATATTTTATTATTTGAGAATTATTTAAAATGAGCAAAAAAGATTTTTCATGAGATTCTACATGCCTGACTGTATTTTCTATTGCAACTATTTAACTCTGTGTTAAAAAGAGTTTCAGAAAGACTGTTTTCTGTCTTGTTTCATCATCTGTTGTCAGTAACAATCATTCTTTGAACAACAAAAAAGTGTTTATTTTTGTCTTGAGTGGAATGTATATCGAACTGAACATTTTACAGGCAGTCAGCTGATTATTCTGCCACTTAGATTAACTCCATGAGAAATGGATTTTCTTTCTTGCCAGAGTTCTCATGGTTTACATTTCTCACATTGTTCATAATTTTTTCTGGCTTAAAAATATTTTAATTGAGGAATAATGAACAAAGAGCTCCATCTTAGTTTAAAGCTAGGTTGAGAACCTCAGCTGCTACCTTTTTTTTTTTCTGCTTCTTTCAGGGGACCATATATCACTGCTGGTTTACTTCAAACCAGAAACAAAACTATCTTCATATATGTAAGCCTCCTGATGAGCTGCAGCTTGGCCTCAGTTTGCCCCTTCATGTTGTGCCCTTTTTGGAGGAGGTGCGGCTGGAAAGGCAAGTAACCTTGAGAATCGAAGTTAATTCATTCCTCATGGAAAAATGCCCTCTGCTGCTTCAGCAGGCTGCAGAGGCACCAGCATGTCTGAAGAGTAACATTTTGCTCATCAGCGGAAATGGACAAGAACATCAGCCTCTTGTGCTTAAAAAAAATAAACCTTTGTCCCTTTTTATTCCTACTAACTACCTCATTTGACAAAACAATGGCCGGTGCCAGCAATTGTTTTCTAAGCTGAGAAGATGGACTGGGAGACAACAAGAAATGTAGACTTTTAGCAGATGCCCTGTTGTTAGTTTGCATGAATGAGGTGTGTACTTGCCAGTTGAGGAAGTGAATTACACAGTTCTCAATGGCGGTCCCCAAGCAGAAACAGAGAGTCAGGT
The DNA here is from genome assembly GCF_963584025.1 of Labrus mixtus. NCBI lineage: Eukaryota > Metazoa > Chordata > Actinopteri > Labriformes > Labridae > Labrus > Labrus mixtus. The sequence continues at coordinate 29,402,661 of NC_083625.1, forward strand.
CACATCAGCTTTCCATTTTTATCACAGCAAATAATGGACACAGCCTGGGGAAAAAAAACATCCGTCAGCAGCTACATGCTCAGATGCTCCAAGCTAGGCAGATATGGAGAGACATTGAACAGAACCAGAAGAGATGCTTTATCATGACGACGTCTCTTATCTATAGAAACGGTTATCTAGAATCCCCACGGAGACAGGCCTATCTTCACCCTTCATGACTGTAAATGTAAAAGACACAGATGTTCTGTGGAAAAGATCTTCTAAAAGACTATTGCATCTAAGGAGCATTGTGTATGTGTTTGTGTGTATTTTAATTGTGTCTTATTTCTTTTTATTGGATCCTGAAGAGAAACACTACTGCTGTATGTACAACTAACAAAGCTTTGACTTGAATATATTGTAGTACATTAAATCAATCTCCTTATTGTGTGCATGAAGAAATCACGTCACACGTGCAATTGGACAGCAGAATAGGGGTAGGCATCTCCTTTCAACAAAGGTTGTCATTGGCTGTTATAGCCTGTAATGAGGTGTCATCAAGAGGTCGTGGAAAAGCAGTTCTGTGGATTGTTATTGATGTTATGTGTTTGGATTAAATCTTTCACTGGATTTAAATGTATGGTCAGGAGAGTTCAGTAAATCTTCAAATGGTGAGTTCAAAGACCATTTAGAGAAAATATTGTTTGTCATTGGTCTGATCCTCACACACTGGGCCATCAGTGTGTTTTCCTTCTGTATAGGGCTGAACAATTTGGTTCCGGAAGTGAAGATCCCGTTCATTTTCTCCATAGCGGATTTGATTATTAACCATAATGTCATAACCATCACAGGTAGACTGACCACGAGCTACCTGAATGTATATGCTCCTGTAGGAGACACATGTATGATATCAACCTCCTTTTCAGACAAAGTAGATTTATTCACGATATCGGGGCAAAGAACTACACTACCCACGAACAAAGAGTGCCACAGAGACGTCTCTGATTGGTTGAGCTTGCTGTCACCATGGCAATGTTTCCCACAACGGATTGAGGGATGGGTAGTTCCTTGACTTCAGACCAAAATGATGTACACAGTCTTGTACCTTTTGCCTTTTTTTTCCCGTTATGGTGCCAAATTAAATGTAGTTTTTAAGTGTTGGGGTAGCAGATCGACTTGGTTCCAGGCGCTGTTGATATAAGGATTTTGTGAAAAATTAAGGTAATTATTAACCGTGTTACCTGAGAGGGATCTTTATTTTTAAATAATATTTATTTATAATAGTTTGTAACAGTGTTCATAGCTGTAATGGAGTGGTTACAGACATTTACATAAACAGTTATCAGCTGATTTAGAAAAGAATAACATATGTAAAGTCACCTGGATGATATTAAAACCTTTTGCATTCATGTGAGTAAATAATAATGAGTGGGGCGAGACGAGGTGTTATATTGAGCTAGCCAACTTTTTATTTTGACATTTATTTTTCAGTAAGAGGATTTGGTGTAGTGTTCGTTTAGAGACATTTCCACCAACATATTTATGTGATGTGACAGTTGAAACGTTGTTAATACGTTAGTGAATGTGTGAAGAATCTCTTAACAGACTTCTCTTCTGTCACGGAGCGATCGCTGCCTTAAAGCCAGCAGGAACATGACAGCGGTCCCACAATTTACCACTGTAATCCTCTCTAGTTTCAGTCCAAACACACAGAGCTCTAGTTTGAAGTACAAAAAGCTACGCAATCGTGTTTAATCGCACGGCTACCAGTGTTTTCTAATCTACCACCGATACATTCTCAGGACTTGTTTTCACTCAAACGGGGGCGTGGCGTTCGACTGCTCTTATGAATGGTCACTGTGGAATCCAGACAACCGACCTGACACACTGGTTCTGAGGAATTCAAGGCTTCTTAAAAGCAGCCGAGAAACCAAGAGGTGACATCAAACTGATTTGACTTTTGCTACTATTAGGTAGCAACTTTAGCATACAGGTTGGGTAAGTCATTGGGTTTACAATCAGTGTCAGCTAAGCAGGCGAAGTACTCAAAGGAGACTTCAGCAGGTTGTTCTAGACCACTTTCATAACATGTAGTGGACATGTTGAATCTAAAATCCACTTGACCATTTACCGTCTAACTTGACTACCTTGTTCAAACTGCCGTCTACTTGATTACAGATAATACATTTTCTTTCTCTTCATCCAAAATATACAATCTCAATCCCTTTCACCAGAGCCACATTTAACTACAAAAAGGTCCAAACCTGAGGAAAGTGTAGTACCTGACCATTTTGAAAAAAAAGTATCAAAAGAACAGAAATTCAGATTAACTGAGCAACACTCATCCAAGGGGGTTCAATCCTTGTTCTTACTATTTAAAATCCTCACTTGGTTTTGAGAGGTACCAACAGACATCAGGCTGTTTAGTCTATATAAACGGATAATCTTTTTTCTCTGTTCAGTCTTTCAAAGAGGACTTGGAATGTTCCCTTCAGCACTTCTCAAAGGTCCTCCATCAACTCCTAACACTCTGCAAGTTGTAACATGGCCAACGAAATCAACGAGTAATCAGCAGGTGAAAAGAACAGACTGTTCTACTCTCCTTCAGGTGGGCCCATACAGCTCATCCTGAACTGTTGTTGTGAATAACTTTGTTTGGAGCAGACATGCATTTACATTATACTGACTACTGCTTCTTTGTTATCTCTCCTCCACTTGCCGTCCAAAGCCCTTTCTCAGATTGGAAACTTAAAGAACCTCGCCTCGTTGTCAAGTTTACTACCTTTCCCATCTTCAGACTCATTTCTGCAGCCTCTCACTTAGCAAAATAAAATAACATTTTTAGATGTGACTTCTGATCACCTTTGTGTGCAAATAATTTCCCCACATTTCACCACAATAAAGAATTGTCTTAAATATGGCTGATAGACCAACAATGCACTGCGGTCAACGAAAGGAATATGTCATCTGATAAAGACTGATTCCGATTTTTTTCGATGGAATTCTAAATTTCTAACATGTGACCTGCATGTGCACTCACAAAATGGACTAAACTTTTCTCCTCACAAAATGCTGTGTTAAGTAGCTTTCCCAAAATGTAAGAGTATGATATGTATGAGAGAAGTTATATATGATGTGTGATTATTATGTGATATGATATGTATAAAAGAAGAAAGAAATTATTCATAATGTCTTTGGTGACTGTCATTCCATCGCCTGTCTGCTGAGTCTATTCATTTACATTATCTAAAACCACTGTGTTGATGCTAACAAAGAACCCAAGAGCTGAAATGAAAGAAGGCAAATACCTTTGCTTAAAGTGGTTTTAACGAACAAATTTCTCCAACTGCTTTATGAAGCATCAGGAACATTCAGGGGAAAACACGAGATGAATGCTTGCTTTGTGAGAACGGGGGATGTACCAATTAAACAATGTCAACATGACCCACTTTCTTGTCTCCTCTGTTGCCCATGTTGTCAGCCGCAGAACACACTCCATAACCCCCCCGCCTGAAGTCAGTGATGTGCCCTCTGCCCCCCAGGCATGTTTGGAACCTACCTACATATACACTGGGTAACACAATACTCTGGCATCCACAAGAATGCTTCTCAGATCAGGAATAGTATGCAAACTGACATCTGGCTTGTGTAGAAAAGAAATATTGTGAAATGAAACTGGAGGAAGGCAAAGAGCCAATGTCTTGCTGAGAATTCAAATGATCTTGGCAAAAGTGTTCAACCCCGTGTCTTCTTTAATATAAAACAATACCTTTGACTGCCTAAAAAAAAGATAACATTGAGAGAGAGCGTTGTTTAACACCAGTTTCAGCAGATGTGTAGAACACAGTTTTATACTTATGGCAAAACTACTGAAGCAGCAAATGTGTCATCATTCCAGAATTGAATTTAATGGCATGATTAAATTTCTAGAAGGACAGAATGAGGCTGAACTAAATGTCAAGCAGGAGTGCAGGTCCAACCCAAATCAAATGTTTGCAGCTCAGATATAAGGCCTCGTCTCATATTCATCAATATTCAAGTCTGCATATTGCACTTTCAGAAAACCTTGACAATAAAAAGTGTGAAAGAATGTAGAATGAACATTATGATCCAACATATATGTTCAACTGTTAGCCAATGATTTTGTACAGAGGGTGGATTTAAATTGTATTGTTCAGGTTTTCATACATTTTAGTTCTCCAGCATTGTTCATGTCTTTTATGGACTTTGTTGGAGCATCTTCAAAAGTATTATGTTTATTGGATAAGTAACTTATTAGTTAGTCAGTTTATGATTTGAGAGATGTATGTAAGCTCAGGAGGCACAGGATGTTTGCTGGTCAGTATCATAGTTCAATTTAAATTCAAATTTAAAATTTAAATAATATTAGCCAAAACTCATGAGACTAGTAGAACAGCCTGTCCCCTAAATGGTGAACCACTGAACACATCACTATCTTTACATTCTCTGCTAAACTTCTCCCGACACTTGGCTTGTCTTTTAGTGTTTTAGGAAGCATCAATTTCAGCAGCAAATACATTTATTAATATAAATGTATAATATAAAGCTTATTTAACAAGAGCTTCTCAGGGGCCCTCTCAGCCCAACTTTTCCTTTACATCTTCTCAATGGACATTTCAAGCATCTTTAGATAGCAAATATTCACACAATAAGCTCTTTTCTTATCTCTTAGGATACCAAACTGTTACATTTAGGATTATACTACACACATATTTAAATGAAGCCTTGTGCAGTCATTTGGGTAAAAATGATACAAATAACATCTAATTCACAAACACCCGCGCTAATAGCATGCACAAAAGAGTGCAGCTCTGCAGAGTAAAGTTGCAGACCTTTTTTCTCCACAATCAGATGCAAAACAAGAGAAAAACTGCACAGAGCAGGACAACTTTTTGGGCATTTTACGGCTGAATATCATTAGTGATATGTTTTGTGAATTAGACCTGGAGAACAAACAGAACAGTATAAATAGCGGGAACAAATGCTGCACAGTTTTTGGAGATATAAGCGGATGCAATCCATTCATAGTTTAGGCTCAGAGTCAATAAAAAAGGTAAGCCATAATTTAATAGTCTGTACTAACTTCTGCCTCTTTACTTCACCATTTTCCCACAAAGTTTATCTTGGCAAACTTCACTGAATTCAAATGTTCCTGTACATTAAGAGGAGCTGCTCTCCCCTTCTGAAATATGGAGAAGTTCAGTGTTTCACTCATTTTGATGAGTCATGCTTCTGGACTTAAATGACTTTCAACATGATGTCATTACATCATGTTGAACAGGGATTTCACTTCCCTTTACTTATTTCAGTTAGTGTTACTGTTGGTTCCTGAAAGCTAAATTGGAGAAACAATAACTACTGAGGTAGCGAGCACACTGCTCACCATGACAAATGAGGCTGGTTGGGTTTATCCTGTGTGAGACAAACACATATTTTCAGGATGACCCGCTTTTGTTTTTTCTTCAAGCATAATTCACAATATTTATAAAGTGTGCAGTCACATAGTTTTATCACCACTGGTGTAATCCCAGTAACCGACCACAGACTGTATGTGTACAGGAAGGGACATTGTTACAAGTCAAGACTTGAACACTTTTACACTTCAAACCGGGGTCCTCTACTAGCACTACAGTTCATCAGTACTGCATATAGTCTTCAATCCAAAAGCTTGTAATACACAGCAGGGAGAAATTGTTGGAAACCTGTTTTTTTTTTTTTTTTGCCTCCCACTGGTGATCAGCTCCTTCACACGATGTCAACTTCAAACGTTTGATGTGTTCGACCGCACTACAAACCCAAATTGTTCAAATAGCAGGCAGGTTCATAGGGCTGGCCAATACGACTAAAAAAAGTTATCATGATACAAAACTTTATATCAGTCCATATCTGTAATAGTCACGATAAATATCAAATCTTTTTCTGTTTTTTTCCCTCCTGAGTGAAAGTGGTAAAAACAGATGATTAATGGTGGTTTAAACATTCTTTATTTGTCAGAACAAGACAAGCTATACTAGAACAAAGGTATGTTTCACTATCATAAGCACATGATATGAGAGTGCTGGGGAGTAACACTTACTGGCCTGGTGCTTGCTGAGCTCCATGAAAACTTGTTTGGGACAGTCATTTCCTGCTTTCTGTGTTCTAAGAGAGACATTGTTTCAAGTGGTAGAAAAGGTTTGTGGTGTTTCCCCTTTTAGCTGCCACATGTCGTCAGCACAGTTTGCAGAGCGTCCTGCCATGACATGGATTTTTGCAATACCATTATCACCAGTGTGCTGTTTTCAGATGCAGTAATCACTTTAGCTTCCATAATAACTGCTCCTCCTGGTGGATAGATTTACAGTTGCAACTTGTTCCCAAAAGTGGCACTTAGGGCATTACAAGTCCGCCTGCATTTACTACGCCATTGACTAAGTCAACGCGTCAGAGCTCATTTAAGTCACTGACAAGGTCCTAGCACCAACCCACCACTAAAGGGGGAATTTGTGGTAGCTTCATCTGTACCAACCACAGCGGAGGGTGAATAAAAGTAGCGTTAAAGAGTGAGGGACAACAGCTCAGAATAAGTACCGTGGTTTTCTGCATGTTTCACTCTGAAACTCAGAGCAAAGCCAGCAGTCTTACACTGACCCAGGGTCAAAACATAGACTAAATATTAACGGACAAAGCCTGGGTGACGTCAACCATCTGTTACTGCAGGGGGCGCTGGAGTCCCATCACTGGCAGTTGTCCAGCTTGAAATGCTGTCTCACCCTAACTTTCAGACAACCTAACAACATACTAAGAACTGGAGCTGAGGTGGATTTTAAACCCTTTGACAAACACCGTTGCGTTACACCGCAACCTGTCAATAAGGTCAGCTACACGCCCATTGGTTGGTTTTTATTAGTCAAAAGACTAGAAAAGCACTATACATGCTCAAGTCCATTTACCATGTTCCATTCTGGGATGGCAGTGGTATACTGAAAAATACCAGCAAGCCAGTTATGATATTCATTGTCTTGCAGTCTGATTATTATTGCACTGTGGATCGAATGTGGCCCTTGGGCCTCTAGTTTTACATCTGTGTCCTTGACGTCCAATATTCCTCCAGCTAATAAAATATAAAAATTATGCATTCCAGTATAATGTTTATGAATGCACAAAAACCGTGCTAATAAATTGAGTGTATTTGAAAATGTCTTTGTCTTTAGCTACAACTTGTTGGTCTATGAAAAAGTTAAATATTTGCCAATAGATGGCACAATTTGAAGAGTTTCTGCAACTCTTTAAAATAATGATTTAGTATTATGGTCTCTTTTGTGTCTTCAAATCTATTTATATTCCAGGTACATTTTCAAAAATATGCATTAATTTAAAAACATGTTGACTTTAAGTTCTTGTGTTTCTGTACTATTTTAGCTTTGCTGAATTTCTACAACTGTAGCTTCATACAGGTAGGCTTTGGTCATGAGCTATGGTATTTTTTATGACATTACTGGATTGATTTGTTTTTGTTCATAGACTGGTAAAAAGATAATCAAACATCACAAGAATGTGATTATTCTGTGACACACGGTCCAAGTCAGTTTAACTCAAGTCTTGAGTTTTATTCATAGAGGGGGCGGGACAACATTGATTGACAGACAGAACGGTGACCATGGTTACTCACTCTCACAAGCCTGCTACACACTGAACGAGATGAGAAAGAGCTACTCACTGACATCACTTCAAGCAGCATACATGGAAATAACCCGCCCTGTCAGTTTGGAATAATCTCAAACAGTTCCATGGGATATAAATGATTTTATGGAGATCACGAAAATGAAATATGATTACTATGATTTAACAACATCAGCAATACAAGAATCAAACTTAAACAACCTTAACACTTCAAAATTCTGAACATTTAGAAAAACAATAAAATAAGTGAAAATAAATTCATAAAAAATATATAAAAATAATCATATTTTATAATAAAACATATTCTACAATTCACTTAGCAGACGCTTTTATCCAAAGCGACGTACCACTGCAGAGAGTAAGTACAACACAAGCAAGGATCTAGAAAAAAGGGAACAATGTCAGTAAGAGCAAACGATCAGCGAAAACATCAACAAAACATATAGCCTATATAAAATAAACATACTGTGTTTTTCTGATAGTTGATAGTGATAATGTACACTTTGAAACATTTACCACACATGATAAATCTTCTGATCGTTTTCATGATTGTGGGAAGCTAAAATCCTAATTGAAATCAAACTTGATTAATTGCCCAGCCTCTTAACTGGGATTGACCACATTATACCATCAACAGTTATTTCTGCTGGTTTTATAAGATTACTATCATAACATCCTGAGCTGTCTGATCTTTTCTAGATGTCACTGCTGCTGAAAAATGTGAACCTTACATACATAGCTGTAACACTGAGTTTAACAGATAAGAATAGATTTGCCCAGCAGCCTGTGGGGGGAGGGGGGGGGGAGTTTTTTCACTCTTGAAGCAACCTTGTAAACCTTTGACCCTTTTCAGATGACAAAATGAGGTAATAGGAATTCATGTGACATGTCTGAACAGTACAGGGGTTTGGTGGGGGCTTTGAGAATAATAGAACAAACTCAATCTGACAAGAAGACTTATGTGATGTTTCAAACAGACTATGACCTTTCAGAAATCAGTTGTTGGAGTGCATTGATGAAGGTGGTTTAACTGCCCCCCTCCTATCTCCCACAGCCAACCCTCCCCTCCCCTCTCAGCATTACTGACCCTCCACCTGGAATTTTCCCTCCAGAAAATACGAGCTGTTCTGCAGGTTGGGGCAGATGGGGATATAATCTTAAACCACCCAGTCCCCTGTTCTAAAGCAGCTCCATACCACAGCCATAGTGTTGTCTACCATGATCTGCAGTGTTTTGTTTTTTGAGAAAGAACAGTTTGACTCACAACCTGAAACATTTAGTATTTGGGTCCATCTCAAAGTTTATTATCACGATCTGACCGGAAGAAATTTGAATAAACAAAACAGCACTACATCAAATGGAAAATAGATTCTAGTTTTTACACTGCAGGTCACACCCAGTCACACACTGATGGTAGTGTGGTGTTATGTATTATATACATCATTGTCCCAGGGTAGATCCAGTTTCAAAGTGTTTCAAGGCACAACCAGGACAGTATTTGTATTGGTCCATATTATCATTTAAAATGTATGCTTAGACAACAGGAAGCCTTTCTATTAACTTTCCATGATCCTGATTACTTCTCTCAACATACACTTTTTCAGCAGCCCACACTTCTCCTCACATCTGTGCTCGCAGCTTACCACCCTGGGCTTTAAACTTCTGAGTCTGAAAATCCCTTTGAATGCATTCCTCTTTGATGTGAGGAATGCTACAGATCAAGCTGGAAAGTGACCTCGGCAGCTGTCCACTGTGCTGCTAGCTGTCATTATGGAGAGGGTCAATCTGGATTTCTTTATGAACCAAATGTGACCAAAATATCACAAACATCCAGATAAAGACCAGATAACATCAACTGATGGAGATGTGCCTCTAGCTGTGTGTCAACTGACAATCATCCCCCACCCTCCCACACACCCCCCCACACACACACACACACACACACACACACACACACACACACACACACACACACACACACACACACACACACACACACACACACACACACACACACACACACACACACACACACACACACACACACACACAGGCCACTTGCCCTACAGCCACTCTGACAAAGAGCAGCTCTGTGATCTGTGAAAGATGTGTGGTGTCAGACACAGCTCAGTGATAAAAAATCTTATCCTATCCTGTATTATGACACCTTATAAGACCTTGTCAGTTCAGTACTGGTTCAGTATTTGACCGGTCAATGTTTTCTCTATAAGAAGCCCAAGTCCCCATCAGTCTCAGAAACACATACTGGTCCAGAGGGTCTTTTCAAATATTCCAGGTTGCAACACAACAAAAAAAGTGCTTTAAGGACCACTCTTATCAGATGTTTCACTTTCCCACACATGCAGTGAGAGAGCTCATCTTTTTTTTTCTTTCCATTATTGTCATCCAGCCTCTATACCAGACAGGTACACAGAATAACGAAATTCCATTGCATCTGGATCGAGATGCTAATAAAATATAAATATGTGGAAAAAAATGTTTTTAATAGAAAGGTATTTTTGTGAAAACACTAAACAGGTAGGCCTAAATATAAGAACATGTACAATAAGAGAGTACTGTGAATATATTGTGTATGTACAAGGAGGGTAGTAAAAAGTACAACCTGACAGTTTATATTTTACATGTCTGCATAATTCAGTTTTTACCTGTAGGTATAGACTAAAACACTTTCCAAATATTTGACCTTCCACTTCACCATTTCTTTTTTCTTCCGTTTTGTTTCCTGACACATTATTGTATATTGTTACAATTCATATCATTGACATTAGCCTGCTATAGACAGTGTACCAGCCTGTTAAGAACATTGTAAATGTTAGGTTTGTTATATTATATGATTAACTAGAACGGTTAGCCTATTAGCTATTAGAATAAAGTACATAGCCTGTAGCATCATCCAACGTTTCCATGAGGGTCCCACACCTCACACACATCCCCCCCCCCCCCCCCCCCCCCCCCACTTCAGCCTGAAACACTTGAAAAACAGACCTGGTCTAATAAAGTCAATCCGTGTGTTAACATGGTCTTCGCTAGGCCTTCTCTAAAACGTAACGTTGTAGCCTTCTACTTTAACGTTGTCACAGTATCCAGCGTATTGTTGAAGCAGGCTTACCTTGGAGCAGCGTCCCGGCGCTAATGAAAGCCAGTAACAGGAAACAAGCTGAATCCATCCTCATGAAGTATCACTCGGGCTTTGTACACTCCTGTGCTGTGCTTCAACAAAAGTGGAGCGCAAGTCCTTTCGAGCTGTACAAATATGTGCCGGAGTAATGTCTTCCGTTTTTATGGTGAAGAGGCGTGGAAAGTCCGAAACATACCAAAGTCCGTCAGGCAGTGAAGGCAGCGCAGGTGAAACTAAGCGCGAGGACAGGAGGAAGCTCCGCGGGGATTTTGCTGCCGCCCTAAAGGACTGTCGGAAACATGGAAACTCCCAGCGAACAGTGAAACACCTTCAAAGTCTTTTTTTTTTTTTTTTTTAACATACAACAGCAATGAGTCGCTTTATTTTTCACCCAAAAGCTTGATATAGTAGGTTAGTTTTCAACCTTACGGCTTCATTATACACTAAACGTAGCTTTATTAGGGACACGTGAAGGCAGCACAACACTGCTCCACCTTCTTTCTAGAAATGTCAATGAACCGTCATCAGAAGAATCCCCCGTGTGATTCAGAGCGCTGTATCTCAGGGGATTTCCTACAAATGTAATTCATTTCAAACCAGGCCACAGATATCTGTTGGGGCAGGGTGTTGAGCTCCTTTCCTTTGAAAGCGTGTATGATAAACCTAATCCTCTGCCTCTTAATATTTAGGCAATAGTACGTTAAATGGTTAGCCTTACATAATGGTCTATTCATACATGATTAAGTTAAGTGGTACCATATCTACTTATCTATTTGAATAAGAACTAGCAGACAAAACATTGCTACTTAGGTAGCATACAGTTAGAGTGTATAGCTTTACTAAGACTGTATTAAATATAAAGGCTGTTTGGCGTTTCTAAGCTCCAAGTGTTCCTGTATACTTAGCTGTGGATCCCAGTGGTTCTGTGTCTCTGCTTGTGTTGTTACCATATACAGTAAATATTAAATGAAGTCTGAGTGGTGACACCCAACTGTTACTGCAGGGGGCGCTGGAGTCCGATCAATGGTGGTCTCCATGCTGGAAATGCTGTCTCACTCAAACCTTTGATCAACCTAACTGGCTGAGAGGCCAAGCTGAGACGGGTTTTAAGCCTCTTGACAAACCGTTACACCGCGCCCACCTGCCAATCAGCTACTCTCCTTATCGGGAACATTTCCTTTATAAAGCTTAAATGGATGAGTTCACCCCCGCACAATGTGTAGGGCCTACGGATCGAGACATGAACTAATCAGACCTTCTTAATTTTTGAACCAGGCTGTAAACATGTTAATCTCTGCTGTAAAAACAGAGTTTTTGAATGTGTGTGTATGCGACAGAGGACATTTTGCACTATTTGGAATTTATTACTGTAAATATTATTTATCTTATTTTATTTTATCTTATTTTACCTTATTTTGGTTGTATTGCACCGTGGGACGGAGACAAACGCAATTTCGATTCCACTGTATGTCTGGCATATTTTGAAATTCACAATAAAGTTGACTTTGACTTTGATGTGGACACTTGACGAACTGCAGGATTTCAAATTTCTGGATCGTCTTCATTTTTCAACACAACAGGTGGCTGCTTGATTGTGCCGGGTACTGTGCCCTTGGTGCCAAATGTATCATATCTGGTCAAATCTGTATATCAGAGCAGTAGTATTTGGTATCACGGATGTGACAGGGATCTTTTTGCAAACTGCTATAACCATCACAGACTTGTTAGATATTGATATTGTTGATAGGACAGCTGGGACAGTAAGATGTTCAAACCATGAAACAATGATCACTGAATGGCAAACTCTGTTTAAGGTGAACTGGCTGACCTTCTCTGAATTCCTTAGTTTACCCGGCAGGTAGAGTCTCTGCTGGTTTGTTGTAAATGTAGTCCAAAAGACTGGTCTAAGACAGTCCGGCTCACTTGCTCCACCTCCTTTCAGTTAGTCGTAAGTGGTTTAAATAGAGGGGGTTAGGGAGGTTATTTTTGGGACCACCCAGAACCAATTCTTTTGTTTTGTTGAGATTCAACAAAACTTGGCTATTGTCTGAATTCATTCATTCAAAGTGTTTAATTGAAGCTCTGAGAAATATCTATTTTTCTGGTCGGATCAAATGTTAGCTGTGTTCATGGTTCTGCTGAAAAGGATCAGTTTTGAGAGAAAGTGCTTTAGAATGCTGCATTTCTTTTTGTTAGAGATTTGATACGTTTGGATGAAATGGTAAACTCTTTTCAGATTTGTTGTGTTGGGCTAAAGTTTCAGGAAACATCTTTAAATAATTCATAACTTTCATGTGACTACACACGCTTATGGAACCACCTGGAGGGCAAGAAAGGAGATTTTAGATTAATGCTGTTAGACACGAGAGGGAACATCCTGGTATATGACATGTTCTATCCATGATATCTTTCTAACCTCCTTACAGCACAACTTTTCAATGACTGACACCATGGCAGCAGCCACAAGAATAGCAGAATATGAAACACAGACAATAATAATACTAACATATTGTTAAAGTCTACCACGATGGGGTGGTCTGCAGAGTTAATGATGGTGTTGTGGGAGGGTTTGCAGTCATCTGTATAGAGGGAGAACAGGAGAGGGCACATCACAGCGCCCTGCAGTGGTCAGTCAGGAAATCATGGATCCAGCTGCACATCGGACCCTGAGAAGTGACTACCCCCAGAGAGCTGCATTTCCTGACAATACACCTGGATGTGTGCTCAAAGAGTCTGCAGACCAACTGGCTCATGTCCTCACGGATATATCTAACACCTCACTGAGGTAAACACAGTGGGTGATCTAAAACCCTGCTGTGGGTTTGGGCTGAGTTTATCTTGAGTGACATAGTGAGGTCACTGTGGCTCCACCTCAAAATCAAACTACTATAAACTAGTTAAAGAACTGTGGTGTTCTTGATGAATTATGCTACCAAACAAATCAAAACATTTGTTTAGAGCATGTCAGTTTTCTGCTGGTTTGTATTTGAAGTATAGTCTATTACAAAGACTTATATGAGGTCACTTCCTATAGAAGGCCACCGTTTCCACTGCTCTTTTCATGTCTTAGCCTACACATGTAGTGTCAGCTGACCATTCGACGCTATCATTTTCTGCCGTAGGTCTATACTCCTAAAGAACGCAACGTTTGAGTCAATGAATGTGTGTGGCAGCGTGAGGTGTGCGGGTGGAGGCGTGGTTACTCACCGGCAGCACGTTCATGATGGGGTGCTGAGTACATCACAAGCTCTACCCTCTGTAACAAAAAAGTGTTTCCTCCTTACATTACTTAATGACATCCTTCAGACAGGATAGAACTTGGAAGGTTTTTTATATGTGTGTGTTCTGTTTGACAAACATCAAATACATTGGATGTAATCAGGTCAGAATTCTATAGAATATTTGAGTTTTATAACCTTTAACTATAGGAGTTTAGGACTGTAGTTAAATGTTCAACATACTGTTCATTCTCTGACACTGTTCACATTCCTAATCCAAATAAACCTGAAGAAAATGTCTCTTGTATTAATTGACAGAGATCAAACTCATACATCCTTCTTTGTGTCTTTACATGTGACTGCAGATCAAAAGGTTTATAGCTGTTGGAAAGACATCATACTCAGTTGAAGCAAAGTCGTGACTTACTGCACTTATTCTGGCTCTGCACATTTATGTGACAATAATTAGAATATTATGTAAAAGGACAGTGACCAATGAGACTTCAACTCTGCATTTATGCATTCTTCAAAGCTAGATGTGTGTGTAGCTATCAGTGTGTGGTCATAGTTAACAGTAGCTTTAGAGAGACAACTGTCATAGAAAGAGCAAAGAGACTAGTTCTGTGATCCCAGATTGGCTGCTGGTAACATCTGCCTCATGCTGTTTCAGCACAAAGAAGGCACCCTAGAGTAGAAGGATGAAAGCGTCAACAAGACAGTTCAAAATGAGACATTTATTGATCATTGTCTTTCATAATTACATTCATAGACAAATAGAAACAAATTGTTTGAAATTGATATTAAAGGTGAAAGTCAGTTAAACAATTATGAGTTTCCTTAATTTATGAATGTGATGGAGGTTCAAGAAGCATGGAGGGAAGAAAATAGGTTAAGAACTAATACAATGACGCACAAAAAACAGAAATGATTTTTAAAACACTACAAGTGGTAGAAGGCTCTGTGACCAATAAAAACTTGGTTAGGTTGTCTGCACCAGCTTTTCATTTAAACAGTGCAGCACCAATACAATGCTGTGTTCAGTGCCTGTGCAGTAACATCAGCTGGTGCACCCTCCTGTTTCCAATTTAATGTTGATCAGTGATCATTCATATATAGAAGAGAATCCAAAATAATAAAAGCGCATCCTTGAATGTCACAATTGCACTCAAAAACTATCTCAAGATAGACCATGTTCATGCTCCTCCCTTGAAGATCTTTAAGCACCTCAGAAAAGAGTGAAATGCAGCAGTTTGGATGTCCTGAGGTAGCAAACAGAACAATAAACAAAGCAGCAAAAGATGACAGATACACAAAAGCCAGGAAGATTTGACATCTTATTACAGGCTTGAATATATATTGAATATTTGATTCTCATTGGTCAATAACGGAAATCCAAAGTCGGCTATTTCTCTATAATAAACTTGTACAGTATCCAGCAGGTAAATGTGAGAAGGTGAGTTATTAGGCAAACGTCTACATTCTTAGCAATGTGTGAAAAATGCATCAAAGTTGAATGAATTTGAAATTAAAAAACCTTTAAGGCTAACAAATGTTATAACTCTAAATATGAATTGTCCTGACGAGCGATGATTTCTGTTTGGTTCTAGGCAGGTAATCCCTGTTTCAACAGTAGTGCCTATGCAACATCAAAATGTGAATAATAACATGGTTTAGTGGTTCTTTACTTTGGGGATGCTAACATTTATTTTCATTTAACAAAAAAGTTGAAAAACAAGAACAATAAATTTGATAAAAAATACTCTAAACTGACAAGTGTTGACTTGATTATCAACTATCTGATCACGAGAGGTACACATAATTATGACTTAGACATCACATGGATATTGGGGTATGGTGTATTCTTCTCCCCATGTAGATGAAATATCTGTTGGAATATTTTTTTCATTATAAGTCACTTGTTACACTTGAAAGATTTATTAAAGAGGATCACATTCATAGATGAAACAAAACAAAATGTGTTTTTGTTTTCATTAAATTGATTTGAAACAGGACAGTTTGATCATCATGTGTCATCAGAATTCAGCTCTTTTTGCTGATGTATACTTGGAAATTGTTTTCTAAAGGCACACACACCAAAGCTCATGCTGTCACTGGCCCTTCGGCCTGAATATAGACATACAGGTTGGATATCTTGCCACTATTTTCTAAAAAAAAAAAAAAAAAAAAAAACCAACCAAAAAAACAAAAACAAGAATATCCACATACACACCCAGCAAAAAAACAAGAAAACCCCCCCACCAACATCATGCTTCTTCCTCCCTCATAGATAAACCTGTCATCCTTGGTAACAGCTAGTTCATAGATTTGAAGAAGAGCACTTGGAACAATCGTGAACTGTTAAGGTTTCTCATAAGACATAAAAGGATAGTGTTTAAGATTATCTGTGGAAGCTTTTTAAAGGCCACCGAAGGTGCTATGGACTCCTGACAGATTCTGGATTCTGGATATTCTAACGTTGTGCTGAGCCATTAATATGAAAGGTACTCCAGTTTGATTCAGTGTGGCCTGGCTTTGTATGTAGTGTAGACAAAAGAAGGCTTTTCTAGAACCATATGGCCCAAAGTCCAGGCACTTAGAAACTGATGGGACTAAAACTTAGTCCAGGATAGAGGTAAAGGGCATTTTAAAGATGAAAGGGATCATTTTGTTTGTGTATGTTGGTGTGGGTCTATGGGGCAGAGCAGCTTTCACTCTCTTATGCTAGCAGAATAAGAGAACTGGGGGAAATGAGCTTGCTGGCCTGGGTCCTCGCAGTCCAACCTATTATCTGTAAGAACAAGACACCAGGATTCAGTCAAATACTGGCACAGTGCACAGTGACCTAAAAGTCTAGCAGTCAGAGGATACTTACACTTGTCTGGAGGAGTAAGAGTAATAGTCTGGGCTGTGAACTCCTCATCAAAGTAACGGGTGTCTGTCTCTGAGGTCACTTGTGGTCTGAAGACAGGGGTGAGCTGACATGGGAATAATGTTAATAAACTGGCTATACAACAGAATAAACAGGATTTATACATTGACTTTATGTAGGAAAAGGTCCATAATGCCATACTGTACATAGATAGTTAGTACATAGTAGAAGAAGCTCCCGTTTGAAGAATTTATTGATAAGTGATGTTTAGAGCCAACTTTTCACACATAAATAAATTATGAAATTGGAGCTTCTTGGTGTGCATCCAAGAAGCATTCAAACATTATATTAAGAGCAAGAAATGAACTCTCATCATAGCATTAAATAAGTATCTACACAGCGTGCATAATTATTAGGCAACTGAGTATTTTGACCCTCATTACTTCAGTGAACACTTTCTGACTTGAAGCCTATTGGATTAAATCATCTTTAGCTGATGTGTTTTTGTTGTTATGAGGAAGGTTGTGGTCTAAAGTGATTAAAACCTTGTATCAATGTGTGCAGAATTATTAGGCAGATTCATAATTTCAAGTAAAAGTGGCCAAATCATTTGTTTAAATGGCTCTGAAAGTTCAAATGTTAAAATGCCTTTGATGGATGCAACACAAATATCTTAACTTTTGAAACGTGACCATCTGACAATCAAAACTTTTGTTGCAAATAGTCAACAGGGTTGCAAAAAAACACATGGAGAACAAAAGGCACAAATGAAATGCAATAGAATTAAGAATAATTAAGTGTGAAGCTACCAGGTACCCATTATCCTTCAGTTCCACCTTATATCAGAACCGTAACCTGTCCGCAGTGTCCATAAGTACAAGGTGTCAAGTCGTGCTCAGAGGCATGGCGAGGGTAAAGAAGGCTGAAAAACAACCACCACTGCATAAGATTCAGAAGTTAAGCATCAAAACTGGGCCTAGAAATATCTGAAGACAGATTTGTCAAAGCTTTTATGGAAAGATGAAATGAGAGGGGCTCTTGATAGACCAGATGGATGGGCCTGTGGCTGGATCACCAATGCACCACTTAGAGTACCCGAAAGCTGGAGGAGGGGTACTGGTATGGGCTGCTATCATCATTAATTAAGGATGAGCTAGTTGGACCTTTTTAAGTTAAAAACAGACTGGAAATAAAGTCCCAAACTTACTGCTGGTTCCTGGAAGATACTTTCTTCAAGCAGCGTTACAGGAAGACCTGTACGCAGGACAAAGCTGCATCGTACGCATCCAACTACTCCACTGCTTGGTTAGCCAGCAAAAGCCTCAAAATTATAGATTTACCAACTGGCCCCCAATTCCACCTGACTTTTATCCCCTTGAAGGACTTGAAGGCCCTTCTCAAACATCAGATTTACAGTAAAGAAGACAACACACCTCTTTGAAGAGCTTTTAGAAGGTTGTGATTACTGCTTCAGTGAAGGTTGATGGTGAAAAGATCATGAAGCGGGCTGACTCCATGCAGAAGAAATGTTATTATAGGATATGGAGGATAAGGATATACTTATTTGTTGGCTTTACTCTGGAAAATGAGAATGAATTAGTAGGTTGGGAAATATTACTCATGTATTTTAGTTGCCTAATAATTCTGCACAGCCAAATATAACCCTTAGAAAGACAAAACTCACTTTTCCTTTGTTAAACATTCAGGTTCCAGGTTCAATAACACTTTGGATTGACTACCAGCATTTTGTTTTTTTCAAAAATAAAATTTATCCTGAAGAATACCATTTGCCTAATAATTGTGCACGCAGTGTAGAGATCAACCAAGGTGTGTTGAACAATGTGTGTTGGCAGATTTATGTTCAGAATAGCAAATAGGGCTCCATAAAACGATGCAACTGCAATGTGCACATAAGCCAGTCACGTCACAGGACTTACATCTGGGCCCCATACATTTTTATCTTACTAAAAATACAAAAATAAACTGTTTTGTTATTCTGTCTCTTTTATTTCCAGCAGCACAGTTCACAACCCTTTCTGCATTTCTCAATAGGTATAGATGTTATTTATGAGCTGCTGGAGGCAAAAGATGCAGTTGGTATTTCAAAAAAGTCAGGCATGATAAAATGTGTGATAGTGACCAAACCCTGTTTCCCTTTTATTTGCCTCACGACGCCTTACCTTCCTCTGTACGACATCCTGCCAGTTGATGGTGATGAAGAATTTGTGATTCATTACTTCTTTGGCATCATTGGGACCTCCACCTAACCTGTCAGTCACAACAAGAGCTCATGAGTGTTCAGATGAAGGACATTTCCAAAAGCAACAAATGAAAGATCAGTCCTCTCAGATACCTCTGCTTAGGGTCCTTCTTGAGGAGGCCAGCCAGTAGGGACTTGGCCTCAGGCATCAGGTTCCTGGGGAAGCGAATCTCCTCCATAAGGATGAGCTCAAACAATCGTTCATGATCCTGGTTGTAGAAAGGCAGACGGCCGCACATCATCTCATACATGACCACACCCAGACCCCACCAGTCCACAGACCGGCCGTAGTCATTATCTTCTAGGACCTGAGATACAGACATAGCCAAATGAAGATTTCTGAACAATGGAGGAGGAGTCTTGTTTATGAATAAACAGCCGTTTAATTTTGAAACAATTCTGAATTATTGTTCCCATTCCATGACTTTTAAGGAATTCTGTATTTGAACATTTCCTGGCAATTGCTTTTCTATTATTATTAGGGCCCGAGCACGAACCGTGCGAGGACCTTCTTGAAACCCTAGCGATTATTATTTTTATTCTCGTTCTTAGTCCGCCACTTCGCGGCCACTTTTTAGGACCTGAACGTGCCCGAAAAATCTCCAAACTTTCCACGGTCATCAGGTCTCGTGAAAAATGTGATATTTTGGTGGTTTCGTAAACGGAGTTCGCAAAATGGCTCAGTGGCGCCCCCTTGAAATTTTCAAAATGGCCTCCCCATAAAGGCTTTTTTCACGTACACTCACGAAAATTGGTACGCATGTTCAGCTTGTCAGGACAGACTAAAAATCCTCTTGCAGCGTTTCAAAAAACCCGACAGGAAGTCCACAAATTAAAGTTGAATTTCACGATAATGGCCCAAAATCGCCGATTTCAGCCTTCCTATTTCAACGCACTTGTCCGAGGGCGCTCATCCGATCGATGCAAACTCAGTGTCAGTGCGTTCTAGACAGGCTCAACATATCTCGTTGTGCGCTGCACGTTATTTCGTCAAAGGGCGTGGCCGTGGCGTGCGTTTTAAGTTTTTTGAGTGTTTTGGCAAGTTGCCAAAAAAGTAAATGCTTCTATCTCTGCCATCTAGTGTTCAATCATATTGAAATTTCTCATGCATGATACGGGACCTGACCTGAACACATCCATGATCGACATTTTTTGATTAGTCACAGCGCCACCTGTTGACAACAGGAAGTTACTGCTTCTCAATTAGCATTAGCCATTGCTACACGGTAGCTCATTTTCCCCTCAAAATTGGTGTGGACCATGCTAACACCTTGGCCATACAACACTTTCAAGGTCAAACGGCTACGTCCAACGCTGTCGCCATACGGACGTGTTGCTCGCCATCAAACAGGAAGTTGTTTTTTCACGGGCTTAACATAGTCGTACTTCATACATATAATCCTGGTAGTAAAGTCAAACATCTTATACCGTTTAAGTGAGTGGGCGTGGCTTAGTGGCTCAGTAGCGCCCCCTACAATATTTCAAACATTCAGCCCCGGCAGCACGTTCAACCTACAATTCTGAATTTTACTATGCATTTCCAACATTTCAAAACCTACAAAAAAGCCTCTTCAACCCACGCCCAAAACTCAACAGGAAGTCCACAAATCACATCGTCATCAAACAGGAAGTGGCTGTAACTCTTATATACTTTGTCTGATCTTCTTCAAATTACATAGGTATGATCAATAGTTAGGGCTGGTGCAGACCAGCTCTTAGTTATGCTGCTATAGGCTTAGACTACCGGGGGAACTGGCACCCTGAGCTCCTCTCTCTCTCTCTGTGCATATACAGTACATCATATTACTACATGTATCTATCTATAAATCTCAGTCACTAACCACCTACTTTCCTGGGAGCTCTTGAGCTCTCCTAGGCTCCTCAAGATCGTCGGTTGACGGCTTGCCAGAACAACCCCCACCCCACCACTACCCCCTCCCCACCAGATCGTGGGTTGGCGGCCTGCCAGAACAACCCCCCCACACCCACACCCCCTCCCCTCCCCACCGGATTGCTGATGGACGGTCTACCTCCCCCCACCCCCTTGCTCTCTATCCCTCTTCCTGCATCTTATCCCATCTCTCCCCCTATCCCTTTCCAAGCCCGGCGCAGTCTAGACCTGTGAAGACTGTTTCGTCATGAGCCGGGGATCCGGCCGAAGATTTCTGCCTTTTAATAAGACAGTTTTTTCTTACCACTGTAACTTTTGCTGCTTTGCTAAAGTGCTCATGATGGATAGGCCGGATCTTTGTAACATAGCAATAAGTAAGGTCTTTTACCTGCTCTTTGTAACATAACAATGAGTAAGGTCTTTTACCTGCTTTTTGTAACATAACAATAAGTAAGGTCTTTTACCTGCTCTTTGTAACATAACAATAAGTAAGGTCTTTTACCTGCTTCTTGTAAAGTGTCTCGAGATAACACTTGTTATGAGTTGACGCTATACAAATAAAAGTTGATTGATTGATTGATTGATCAAGGTTGGCCTCTGAACACAGTGACACAAAACAATAATAAAGTTTAACCATAGCGCTACATCCTATATACAATGCTCAATTTCCTCCAAATGTCCTCTATCATGACAGTGCCAGCCTGAACTGCTCTACGTCAAAATTGTATGTGATCTTCATTACGTTGCCTATTTCAACATACCATAATATCACTTTTACACAAATCGGACTGCACGGCCTGCTGCTTTGCCACGTTCCGCTGCACTCCCGTGGTCGCGACACACCCCGACATGCACAGGGGTGCGAGGGCCCTTCATCACCGCTTGCAGTTTTAATTATTATTATTATTATTATTATTATTATTATTATTATTAATAATAAATCTACCCAGTAAGAAGAAATTTGGGACATTCATGAAAAATATGAAAATCACCAGTACACATATCACCACACATTCCACATTCTCTAGCACGGACTATGTTCAGGTTTCTGCTTTGACTCTTCTATTTTCAGAGTCATAAAAAACCTTCAAATGATTTCCCAGATGGATTTCCTCAATCCATTTTAGCTTGACTTGGAACACTATCTTACATTGTCAAACCAGTAATGATCAGTCAACTTTGTACCAGCATCTTTCTCCCATCTTAATTTCAATTTGTAGAAACACCACATTCAAGTAGTAAAGACAAACAGATCCTGACAATTCTGGGAAGACCTCAGGAGGAATTGTAACAATGTCGTTGGGGAGAGGGATGTTTGGGTCAGCTAGCTTAGCCTCCTGCGGCTGTGACTCGGTTGAGTGGTTCGTCTTTTAAGCAGGTCAGGGGTTTACTCCCCAGATCCTGCAGCAACATGTCCAATGTGGCCTTGGGCAAGAGGTTTAACCCCAAGTTGCTCCCTCTGCTTGGTCAGTGGTGTATGAATGGGATTAGTTACTGCTGATGGTCACTTTACATAGAAACCTCAGCCATCAGTGTCATCAGGACCTGCAGTGTAAAAGTGCATTGAGTAGTCAGAAGAAAAGTGCTATACAAGCTCAAGCCCATTTACCATTCCTGCGGCGGTGTCCCGGCCCAAGACAAGCAGAAGACAATGGACGAATGGATGGAATCAAGCAAAGCACTAAATTCGGTCAAAAACACACTTTGGGGTTCATGGGAGGGAAAAAAAATCTGCTTGTGCCTTACCTCAGGTGCCAGATACTCAGGAGTTCCACAGAACGTTTTCATGGTGGCATCAGGGGTAATCCCCTCTTTACAAAGACCAAAATCTGTGATTTTGATATGGCCATCCTTGTCCAGCATCAAATTCTCAAGCTGAAAGACAATAAAATAACATACACATTAAATGTAAGACTAATTATCATGGATCAATACATGAGTTCAGGATTTATAAGGTTTTTAACAAATGTACATAATGGATCCTTTGACCATGAGATGGAGACTTAATAGTCAGGTGTTCCTTAACCATGTGCAGAGATTTACTTTTTGCTGTACACACTAAAGTACTGTACACTGGCCTACACCTATTATCAGTCAAATTGCAACTTTCTCTGCTGGGAATCCCTGAGAAAATGAGTATGAAAATTCAACAAGATTCAAGATTCCTTTATTGTCATTTTAATGTTATACCAGAGAGGTACAACATCTGGCTGCAGACACTTTATAAATTAAAAAATCAGAATCAGAATCTGTTTTTATTGCAAAGTACATTTACACATACAAGGAATTTGTCTTGGTCTTTTGGTGCTAAACAATTAAAGGAAACAAAGCAAAAATAGCAAGAACTTAATAAAATATAAGAAGCAATTACAAATATATACAATAGAATAAAAAAATGTAAAAACACAAAATGTACAAAGGGTGCAATGAAAGAGCTGTGCAGTGGACTATGAACTTTTTTATATAAATATACTCAGAGTGCATGTAAAGAAAATACATTTAGAGTCTGGTGAGCGTTTACGTAACGCTTAAAAGTAGATTCAGCATTCACATTACTTTGATGTTTTATTGACTGTGGGGCTGATGAGAGTCTGGGTTATGTGAGAGGAGGGGGGGGAGGGCAGGGACATTGTTCATCAGGCTGACAGCAGAGGGGAAGACTCTGTTCTGCAGGCTGCAGTGTACCAGACTGTGATGGAGGAGGAGAGGATGGACTCGATGATGGCAGTGTAGAAGTGAACCATCATGGTCTTTGGCAGGTTGAACTTCTTCAGCTGCAGCAGGAAGTACATCCTCTGCTGTCCTTTCTTGATGAGGGAGGTGATGTTCAGCTCCCACTTGCGGTCTTGGGTGATGATGGTCCCCAGGAAGCGGAAAGACTCCACAGTAGACACCGTGGATTCATCGATGGTGATGGGGGCAGCCTCAGTTTTCCTAAAGTCCACAACCATCTCCACTGTCTTCAGAGCGTTAAGCTCTAGATTGTTTTCGCCGCAGCAGGTCACCAGATGGTCAGCCTCCCACCTGTAGGCAGACTCATCCCCACCAGAGATGAGTCCAATGAGGGTGGTGTCGTCTCTTGACAGACTGATGACTGGAGGTACAGCTGTTGGTGTACAGGGAGAAGAGGAGAAAGAACGCAGCCTTGAGGGGAGCCAGTGCTGATCAGACAGGAAGTCTGTGATCCACCTGCAGGTGGACTCAGGTACGTTCAGCTGGGAGAGCTTGTTCTTGTTTTGCATTTCTTCACCTATTCTTGGTAGAAAAACGCCACAACACCACATTGTATATCCACTGGTAAGACATGAATCTCAGAGTAAAAAGTAATCACTGAACTGTGTTTCGCTATTAGCAATAATTATTATTTTTGCACT
Source organism: Labrus mixtus (assembly GCF_963584025.1). NCBI lineage: Eukaryota > Metazoa > Chordata > Actinopteri > Labriformes > Labridae > Labrus > Labrus mixtus. The sequence goes on from NC_083625.1 coordinate 29,427,074, forward strand.
TCATATAAGTATTTGGATTGATAGTTATACAATATGATCTGGACTTAGGGCTGTCATTTTTTATTTGAAATAGGAACATTCATTCAAACCTGTAGGAGACAGTTCACATTTGAACTCTAATGAGCCGTTCAAATTCAAAATGTAGTCCATCAGCGCACAAGGCTGTCTGAAGTAGTCTGCAGTTTGATCTAGCAGAGATCGCTCTCAGGGTAACTTGACAATTGCCTGCACTCTTCACCTCAGTTAATGAAGACAGTAATGTTTGGGCCACAGCATCTGGCCTAATTCGGGAGATTGAAATGAGGGCGACTCCTCCCACTGCTTTGGTAGATAGACAAGGGGTTGATACATACCCACAATGCTCCAAACTGACATATTGTAAATATTTGTGTGTACCAGGAACATCTGTACACTCTCAACAGGTGTACTTCTATTACCACTTGTGTTTCTTTTCTATATAGAATTCCTACACCTTTTCTATATTCACATATAGAAAAGCAATTGTGCGATTTAAAGGTTTTCTCACTTTACAGTTGGGCAACAATAATTATTTACACATACATTCAGAATACTTACTTGACATCTCTTTCTACCATATTGTACTAAGGCCAATGTAAACCAAACTATTATGAAGGTGAGAAGAGGGTGTGTTGAAGCCTTTTTCATTGCAGCTTTAATGATGTAGAATAATGGTCTCTTTATATATATAGTTGATTTGTGTGGTTGGACCTCTTGTCATCAATGGGGGAAGGAATAATACAATTTCTGTACTCAAGTAAAAATACAGAACATTACTCAAATATTACTCAATTATCAATGATAGTACTTAGTGATGATAGTAGAAAAAAAAAGTAAATAGTACTCTTTTTAAATGCTACTTAGAGTAATGTTACTTTTCAAAAGTATGATCAATGTATTATCAATAGCTGATTTTCAATCAGTTTTCTGGAACCACATAAAAAGGGATTTTCCTTGGCTTACTTGTGATAAGATAGTCTAAATGGCCACAGAAAGACAGATGAAAGGTTTATATATTTTTCAAATTTTACTCAAGATTTTAAAAGTAAGTTGAATATGTGGTGCAACGCATACTCAAGAACAAGATACAGTGTTGGCTACTCTACTACATCACAGTTATTTGAGTAGTATTCCAAGAAGCATCTGTCTAAATTCTTACCTTGCAAAGAGCAATCAGACATCTCTATTTTTTACAATATGAAGAGGCAGGGTAAATGCCAACAGAGGGTTTATTTTTGTCCATAACAATGTCACAATAAATCACAAGTAAATAAAAAATAATAATTTGGTATTCATCTAATTTATGGCTATTACAAATATAAATGAGAAAATGTATCAGGTTAAATAAGATTCATGTCCAAAAGAGACCACACACCTTGCCAAGTTATTTTATGTGACAGAGGAAATATTTAAAGAGTGAATCAGGCCCTCTCTTATCCATGCCCTCCTCCTCTGCCCCCTGGGTGTGTCCCATTCCTTCTGCTAGTCCTCTCCATGACTGTCACCTTATTGTGCAGAGCAGAATGTTACAGAAATGTTTCTTCAAACACCCAGTAACCTCACTTATACATGCAAAAGTCCTGCACTTATCTATTTGGAGCGAGTGGAGGATATGCTCAAATCCCAGGTCTCGGCTCACGATCGCACGTTTTCTAGTCAGTGGGGACTTACAGAGCAGCAAATCTGGCTCTGTCTGAGAATTATTAGAACATACTAGCGCAGTGTCTGTAGAGACAGACGGAGTAAGGTTCACAGATTTATAGTGAAGATAGAGCAACTAAAACGTATTATACATAACGCTCCACCATAACACCTTTACCAATGCCTGAAGGCTATTGGGCGGCAGTGGCTCAGCGGGTAGAGTTGGTGCGGGGTTCGATCCCCAGCTCCTGCAGCTACATGTCCGATCGGTCCTTAACCCCAAGTGTCTCCCACTGCTTTCGGAACTCTTTATCCAAATTACAGGATGTGCATACAATCACAGACATAACAGTGCACTTAAACTTACCCACAACTATTATTTTTGTGCTTCATTTAATATATGGCAGTGCATGCAGATCTCATGTTAAGGATTTCACTACTACCGGAATTTGAAGTGGAACCAACTAATATTTTGTTTGTGAAGGGCTGCAACAAATGCTCAATGTTATTATGGATGGCAGACCTACAGTTTTCTTTTTCCACCAATTCATTCATTGGTAAATGGTCTAGAAATTTCAGGAACTGCAGCTCTCTGGGGGAAGTCACTTCTCAGGGTCTAATGGCAATCCGTACCATGCCCAAGCAAGCTTCGCCCCTAAAGCCCAGTTTGTTTGACTAGTGTGAGTGCTCCGATCCATGCTCAATCACAGTTCATGCATGAGCACAAACAAGGTACACAACGTGGACAGCCTTCATTCAGGAGAGTGTTGTGTCTGTATCTGACTGACATTACTCAATATAAGACACAAAGTCAGTAAAGTATCTGTCATGTTCTCTTTGTTGTTCTCTGATGTGCGGATGCAGATTTCACCTTGTGTCTTGTAAACTAAGCACACTTCATGATCACGACATGACATGTGTGTTGTATTACGACGTTATATACTAGAGGCAACCGTGCTCAGGCCTAGTTAGTCCTGGAGCAGGACAACTTTGCCTAGCGTGAGTGCCATTTTGACTGTGGGTCCACAATTGTAGTTTGTTTTCATCTTGTTTGGGCAAATTCAAGTGTGAAAATCAAAAAAGCATTGCAATAGAAATATTTCCATAAATAAGGGTTTTACATAACACACTGATATAGCAAGATAAGGTTCTCAGTGAGGTAGTTCTACAGCCAACGAGCCCGAATAGCAAATAGTCAGTCCCCATTAGTTTTTAAGCATGCAATGGAACAGTCACCTCCCCCTACCTGAAAATACACAAAGTTCCCAGCGATTCACTTTTTCCACATTTTGTTGTGGAAAAATGTTGCAAATGTTTTATATATATATTTATAATTTAATTTACCAGATTAATTTTTTGTTTTTTTATACAGCTGAACAAACTCTGCTGATTGAACTGTGTGAGGAATTTAAAGATTTTATAGAAATAGTTTTAAAATACCAACAGACTACATGTGCCTGCCAGAACAACCCCCCCTCCCCACCGGATTGTTGATGGACGGCTTGCCTGAAGTAAAGTCTTTTACCTGCTTTTTGTAACATAACAATGAGTAAGGTCTTTTTACCTGCTCTTTTGTAATGTTAACAGACAAAGAGTAAGGTATTTTACCTGTTTCTTGTAAAGTGTCTTGAGATAACACTTGTTATGAGTTGACGCTATACAAATAAAAATTGATTGATTGATTGATTGATAGGTAGATAGATAGATAGATAGATAGATAGATAGATAGATAGATAGATAGATAATTCTCAATAATAAATAACAATAATTGGTGTTTTCTTTCTAAGGAATCCAACAGACATTTATTTCTTTTTTCAAAGTTCAAGATGGAGATGGATTATATGCCAATATAACTTAACAGTGACAGCAGGTGAAAGTATGACAAGATATTAAAGTAAATGAAGGTAGGGTGTATGGGGGAGGTTCCCCCCCCCAAAAAAGTAAAATGTAGCCAATTTAACATTCAAATGAAGCATTATGAGATTAGATCATGAGAAATGGGGACCTTGTTTTGATACTAAATAGAACAGTGGAATAACCTTTAGCAGCCTAACGTAAAAACACAGGAGTAACAAAGGAAAAATAGTTACTTTTAAAGAATATTAGTTATATCATTATTTATTTTTGATGCATTAATGTGTCCCTCGTTTTGCTGTCACTGCTACATCTGGAGCTAATCATACTTGAGTAATAGAAATTGTTTTAATTGATTTATTTAAATACATGTAGCTGGATACCTTGTGAATTCTCAGGGCATATAATAAAGATATTTTGACAAATAGTGTATTCATCCTATTTTGCATTATAAATCTGAATCTGAGAAGTAACTAGCATGCAAACTTAAAATTTTCTATTTTCTCTTCATACAACATGTCAGCATGAACCTTTAACCACACAGTCATAAACTAATAGTAGAGGCTGCTATCAAAATGCCAATCTGTTTGTGTGTAATCAACACACCAATTAATCTTACTTTTGTGAGCTAGTAGAGGTTTGAGGTTTTGCCAGTGTTTCAGAATTGTATTTTCAATAGTTCATAAGTGTTGCTATGTATGAAACATCATGCATTATAATGCTTCACATTGTGAGACCAGACATCACTTTAGTTTAAGTTTACTTGAATAATACTCGTATTGCACACTCCAGAAAAGTCAAATAAAAACTGATATGATACTACATATATATATATATATATATAAGGCCTGACAGTACCCAGAACAGTTCATGACATTTGCTGATGTTTTGATGTAAACTGTAGCATTCTTATTATTTGATGACTTATTGACAAAACGAGTAATTACCTTCAGATCACGATAAACAACGTCACGTGAATGGAGATACTCGAGCGCTGACACAATCTCAGCACCGTAGAAGCGTGCCCGGTCTTCTGTGAACACTCGTTCACGTGACAAATGGAAGAAGAGCTTGAAAAGACGAGAGCAGAGTAAACACTTGGTGACTGGATCTGTTTTGGAGTTGTGTGTATATTTCAGGTCTCACCTCACCACCGTTGGCGTATTCCATTACAAAACAGAGTCGATCGTGAGTCTGGAAGGCATACTTCAGAGTCTGAGGAAATCAAATGGTCAAATAGAAGAAAAATAAATACAACAAAATACAATGAAGCCCTGTATGAAAAACAAAAAGGTGAGATCCGATGAATCAGGAGGGGAAAATGATCATCAATGTCCTTTTAATGAGCCTCAGATGTCTTCAAAATGATACTGATGGTTTTGTTTTCAGCTAAAAAAGCTAAATAAAACCATGTACAATGACAGTGGTTAAGGTTAAGGAGTACTTTGAACTGAATACTGTTTGCTAGCACAATAAATCTAGTAAAGAAAATAGTTGGGCTAGATGTCATGACTCACATAATCAGTCAAAGAGGCAAACACAGAAAACAGAAAGCAGGCAATGAACAAACATAGTTTAGTGCCAGAATTACATGATTCAAAAAGAGAGTGCTTGCCATCTGTAGATCTACTGTGAATTGCTATTTTGTCTCACACATACAGTTTGATGCATCCAGAGTCTGTGTCTTAAGCAGTGTTGTAGTACTCGAGTCCAGGAGTCAACTCCAGCCCTGATTTTCAGGACTTGTGAACAGATGACTCGGACTGAAATGTGTTTTCTACACATCCAAAAGGTCACATACAGTTTGTGGAGGTTCATACAATGAAATAGTTTAGAGTGAAATAGCACTCCTCCTTAAAGATCCTGAGCGCCATCAGAGCTGGGTTCAACATTTTACTTTAGATGATAACTTTGAATCAGTCCTCTCTGGAGAGTTTCCTCTGTCCTGTCTAATTATAAAATGTTCAAACAGTTTTTTGCTTTGCTGCTTAAATGTAGTGACATTACTGCACACATGGAACCATTTACAGGTTCTGTAAACAGCTTCTGTGATCATTTAAATTAATACATTATGAATAATAATTATAATAATATCACACCCTCTCAGACTGAGAGGGTAAACTCAGATTAGAAGCAGAAACACATTTATGTTCTGAAGAGAACTGAAACTTGGCTCATCTTAAGGACATGTACTTTGACTCCAATAAGATTCAGACTGAGGTAATGGGGACTCATTTGGGGATTGATTTTGGTTTACTCTGACACGACTCGGACGATAGGAACTGGAGACTCGACTCAGTCTTGAAGTTTGGTGACTTCACTACAACACTGGTGTCACCTGCCTGTAATATGTAGACACACATAAAACACTACTGCAGTAACTGTGGCATAATGCCCACTAGAACATGCCAACTTACAGGGATTGTTAATTATCCTTAATTATAAATTCATTGTTTAAAAATAAATAAATAAACTTTTTAAAACAGGAGTATTGTTGTGTTGCATGGATCCCCGAAGGCTCAGTTGGGAAAAATGAAAAGCTGCTCTCTTTCATTCATTTTTCATTTTTAAAGATTTATTTGTCTGTCAGTCCGACTCTCTCTTTCTCTCTCTCAGTCAAGTGCGATAGTCAATCAACCTGTCCTGACCCCTCTTAAAACAATAACAATCACCCAAAAAAAACATATAATACTCACTGTATGATACCTCATCTTAACATATAGGCTACTTGTATAGGCTAAAGAAACTTTGCAAGGCTGGAATAGTGCAGAAACAGCAGCCGCCCCGGCGAGCGGCCAGCGGGCGCAGCAGCCAAAACACAAGACTGGCCTGTCGGCAGCAGCCATCTCCCCGCTATATTTATATTTTTGCCATTATCAGCTTTCTCCATGGAGCCTGTTAGCATAGCTTCCAAGCAATATGGCAGACGTTAAGTTTCGATTCTGGGAGTGAGTTCCCACCCACTGATCTGTGATTGGTCTGTAGCTTCAGTGGTCGGAAATATGAGGAACTAGCGTTGTAGTTTCACCCCGCTAACCGCAACAGCTTCCACTTGAAGCTCCTTTTCAGACTTAGAAATACAAAGATTTCCCATCTCAGGGGAAAATGAGGGAGGGATGCACGACCATTCAAAAATACTACCAGGTTTCTAATGATACAAAGCTTCATGCAAATGGGTGAAGTATCCCTTTAAAGACCGAAATAATAAAATATTTGAGTGTATAATTCAAATGTTGGTTGTATATTCGCATGTACATTAAAACACTGCAATATTCTGGTATAATTTTTGATATTTGTTTCATATCACAGAGACAAAGATCATTACAATGTCAGTGTTTCCCAATGGAAACTGAAACAGCATATCATTTATCAGCAACACTCCTGCACTGAAATACTAACAAGTGGTTGATTTTTCTAAAAAAAAAAAGAGTAATAAAACATTCTCACCGTGAGAAAGGGATGTCGTGTGTTTTGTAACACTCTGCTCTCTGTGACTGTGTGGGCCACCTCCTCCTGCAAGGATACAACAAAAACAATTAACGTAAAAAAGAAATGCTTCGCTAACAACGGTAAGAATATTGATTGGTTGGTTGATGTGTTTATTTCAAATGTTCATAAAACAGTAGATAACAAATAAATGACAAAAGCAATAAAATGTGAAAATTAAACCAAAAAATATCAGCTATCACATTCAACATAACAAACAGTACAAGTTGAAAAAAGAGTAGGATGCATTTTACTTAGTATATTGACTTATTTATTCCCACCGCTTCTTTTTTTACTATAACACAAATATCCCACAGATGTTCATTATTGAGAAAATAAATATGTAAATTAATAAGAAATACATCCTTTCACAACCTCTCTTCATCTCTATACCTATTGTTAATCATATTACGGGGCAACAGAATCAGGTTTGTGTTGTGTTTGACTTCCATCTTTAATGGATTTCTTAATATAAATTGTGCTGTGTATAATATGATGATGATAAGTGTGTGTACGCTCTGTCATTCAGGTCATTGTAAACCAAGCCTGATCAAAAGACAACTGTACTTAGTTTAGAAGCCTTCAGTGGAGACATTCAATGTCTTCAAGATTGTCAACTAACTGGTGGACAAAGCTAGAAATATTAGCCTCTGTGGATCATTAGCATTCTAATAACTTTTGCTTCTTTGCTGAAGTGCTCACAATGGATAGGCCGGGTCTTTGTAACATAACAATGAGTAAGGTCTTTTACCTGCTTTTTGTAAAATAACAATAAGTAAGGTCTTTTACCTGCTTTTTGTAAAATAACAATAAGTAAGGTCTTTTACCTGCTTTTTGTAAAATAACAATAAGTAAGGTCTTTTACCTGCTTTTTGTAAAATAACAATGAGTAAGGTCTTTTTAACTTGTTTTTGGTAACATAACAATGAGTAAGGTCTTTTACCTGCTTTTTGTAAAATAACAATGAGTAAGGTCTTTTTAACTTGTTTTTGGTAACATAACAATGAGTAAGGTCTTTTACCTGCTTTTTGTAACATAACAATGAGTAAGGTCTTTTACCTGCTTTTTGTAAAGTGTCTTGAGATAACACTTGCTATGAGTTGACGCTATACAAATACAAATTGATTGATTAATGATCAAGCATGGTCACACACAAAAGGCATATTCCTCTCAACTTTTTAAAATCTGTGTTAGTGAGCACTTCTCCTTTGCCAAGATAATCCATCAACCTGACAGGTATAGCATATAAAGATGCTGATTAGACAGCATACTTACTGTACAGGTGTGCCTTAGGCAGGTTACAATAACAATTGTCTATTTGGCAGCATATGCTTTTCCAAAACCTGTATATATGGTTCAGCATTGATGGAGACTTAACACAAGTGCAGGCTACCCATGCAATGTGCACTTCTCAACCCCCTACCATCATGGATTGCTTGTCTTTTGAACTGTGCATTGAAAACTCTCTAGCCAAGATAAGAGTGTCCACGATTACTTAACAAAAAGTCAAATTGTAACTCGTCAGACCTCAGGATAGTTTTCCACTTTGCCTCAATCCATTTAAATGAGCTTGGACCAAGAGAAGGGGGCAGCATTTCAGGTTCTGGTTCCGTTTCCCTCAAAGTAGAGTTTAAGCTCACATCTGTGAATTCAGTGATGAACTTTGTTGAAAGACAATGGAAGTGATGTCCAACACAGAATCTGTTTTTCAATGTAGGGCCGTCTGAGTGTCTGAAAAAGCATGCCCACCTTATATTGTTTTTTTTCACCTTGTCCACTGCATACAGAGATTTCTTCAGATTGTTATGATCTTCTGAATATTTTATTGATGTTATGTACTGTAGGCGATTCAATCTTTGATGTTTAATGTTATAAAATAGTATTATTACAGTGTTTGACTATTTACCAACACAGTCTTTCACAGACTGGTGATCCTATCCTTATCTCCTTCAGAAGGACTCAGCCTCTCTGGGATGCTCTTTTTATACCCCATCACGTTTGGAACCTGTTGCCAGTTAACCTCATTAGTTGTGGGTGGTCCCATCAGGTGTCTTTTAAGCATTTCACAACTTTTCCAGTCTTTTTTTTTTTTTAAATGTTGTCACCATACATTTTTTTGATTTTCAATAGATTTGAAAAAATCTAAATCCCCACATTCTGTTAATATTTAAATTTTACACAGCATCCCAACTTTATCGGAAATGGAGTTGTATTAAGACATTTCAATAAAGAACTCTTGTATGGAGCCATTGTAACAAAACTATTTGCCAATATGTAAACAGATCCTCAAGTGTAACTGATGACTCCATTGCATTTTCAGATCTTAGAGCGAAAACACTTGAACTTTTCAGGCTTCAGTTTATGTCAATTTACAAATGACTCTTTATATTATCAGACTTTGTACGTATTTGTGAATCTGCACATTTTTTGGAGCTGTGTACAGATCTGTGTTGCACTTTTAGATCTATTTACCCATCTGTTTTAACCATTTGCAAATAGTTTTGCAACAGTAAAAGCTCAATACACTCCACTTAAAAACCCCATCTGATACGATTTCACTAACAGGATGACCCTGATGAACGCCACGAGCCGAAACGCGTCGGTCTAATTTGTTAATAAAGTTCATCTTCATACTACAAGTGTTGCTGGAAGATTTTGATGATTTCAATCACAAAAATGTAGTAACTTGGCCTTTATAACAATCTCAATATAAATCGATGAGAAGGATATACCAAGTTAGAATTTTGACTGATGATTTAACTGCCAATCTGTAGAAAAAAATAGCAGCAAAGTCTGTACTTTTCTGCTCGAAATATGAAGAACACAAAGGCATACATGCCAACATCCCATTGCAAAGCACTAAAAGTGAACACTACAAAGATCAGAAAAACAGAAAGAACAGTTCCAGATTTTAAACCTGGAACTGGTTTATTAGATTATCTATACGTCTAATTACCAAGTGCATTTGTTTTTGAGGTGAGGAGACCCTACAGTATATATTGATTCAGCTCCTGTTAAAACCAGCTGAGCTCTAAGAAAAGCACTTAGCTAATGTTAGCAGCCTCCTTCTCACTCACACTAACTCCATTTAGACGCCCGTTTCAAAACGTGATATTTATGCCCCTGTGACATTTCACCTTCAATGTGACTGTTGCAGAGGTATAATGTGGGGACAAAGTGACCCCCACTCTGTACTGTCTTGGTCTTTGGAGGTAGTAAGAGAGGAGGCCAGACTGGATCAACTGAGCCAGGGCAGTAGTGACTTCTGTGTGTGCGTGCATGTCTGAGTGTGTGTATGTGAAGCTTCAGCAGAAATACAATGGTGATTCACAGACTGGGACACAAATATAAAGCAGTTGCAGAATCAACATAATATATATGTTAAATGAACCAAGATGTAATTACGGCTGAGCTTGAAAAAAGCAGTCTGAAAAGGGGGGTACTGAATGAAATTATGGTATGGTAGGGTTAATGAATGAAACTGAAACAAACACACCTTTTACTTACCTTTGCTATTATGACTTCTTTGCGCAGTATTTTCATGGCATAATGTACTCCAGTGGACTTCTCTTTGACCAGAATCACTTTCCCAAATGTCCCTTTGCCAAGCAGCTTGAGGTACTCAAAGTCACTCATTGTCTGTAATGAACACAAGGCAGAGGTGTGGGAGAGCATGAGGGCTGAGGATTTTAAATGATTTAAAATGTCTGTATCTATAGAAAGAAAAACTAATTTGGAGTGTGATGAGATTTTCTTTCCACTGCAATTGTCCCATATAATGTAGCCTTCAGGGACACAATGGCCGTGGAGCATCTTAAAAATGTAAATATGCATAATGTCCTACTATACATCAATTCTGTTCTCAAAAGCTCCCAGTAGTGAATTAAGTGATGAAATAGTCATTGATTTCTTGCAGACAGTAAAGGTCATGGGTTGAGCGATTCAATGAATCCACCAGTTCTTTAAATAAAGTGAATGTAACAGAAATGTCATGTTGTAAAAGATAACGGTGTGTTGACAATGATAAATGTCTGTTGGATGTAAATGAAGGGGGATTATCTTATATCCCCCCTATAAAGGACAGGTGTCTTTACTGTACAGGTCATTGAAGCAGAATGTAACAGTGGAGGAATGCTCAAGGCTACTTGAGAGACTGGCAGACAGACCAACAAGAGAGAGAGAGAGAGAGAGAGAGAGAGGGAGAGAGAGAGAGAGAGAGAGAGAGAGATGTCAATAAAGCATTATATAGTGAAATGGAATTGAGTGAGAGAATTTCATTAATAAACAGAGAATGAAAGAAAGAAAAGCACTGTTCTTCCTGCTATAAATGTCCATTCAAGTGAAATAAAAATTATGTATTCAAGTGAAATAAAACCATTTGAGCCTCTTCACAACACACTTCATTCTTCAGTTTTTTAGGCAAATTAGCATTTCTACACGTGAGTCGTGAGCACATAAAATACTCTACTCATCAGCATATATTTAGGACCTAGTCGTTTTTTTTTTGTTTGAAAGCTGAGTACATCTAAGTGATCAGGGCTGAGTCCTGTGAACAGTCTATTCACAATAAGTCCAGCTGCAGAAAACACTCTCTGATGACAGCTTCATTTTCTCCGTACGGCTTCATTTAAGGAGATCGTCGGCCGTTGGTCCTAGTTGGACTGTCATTTAGCGGGCGTCGCCCTCGTTCTTGCAGTGTGTCCTGCTCTGTCGCTAAACGTCGGCCCCCGTCTGCCGTTTTTTGGCTGATTCAACATGTTGAATCGGCAGTCGGTGAGAGGAATGTCTCTGATTGGCTGTTGGGAGGTTTCATTTCTCTCCAGCTCTCGACACAGGTTCAGGAAAGCCCCTTGAGCACGCCGCTGTAGTATCCATGCTTTCACTCATTAGTGAAGTTTCTCCTTCTTTTTAGCCTCTGCCTCTTCTGGTCTGTGGTGACCGACAGCAGTGTGAAAATGTTCTTCTTGTATCATAACGACAGATGTTGGTTGGCCGTCAGCTGTAGTCTTTGACACCAGAAGCGCATTGAATTCACCAAAGAAAAGAAAATTAGAAACATTATCTCGTGAGATCTCATAATGACGAGATGAGATGTCATAATTAATGACCTCATAATAATGAGATCAGCACCTCCTACTCAGACGCCCCGCCCAGCTTCTCTGTTAAACTCCTCTCCATAAGGTTTATTTAAGAAACAATGTATCGCCGTGTTCTACAAATGTATTTATTAGACAAAATGAGAGAAAGGCTCTTTGAAAGTGGCGCCTGCTGGAGCGTCCGGTGTGACGGTGACGTGAGCTTCAGAGGGAGTTGGGGACGGTACAGTTACATAACATAACTCAGGTTAGAACAGATCGTAGATGCAGACTGATGCCGTCCAAACTGCTTCAACATGCATTCAGTGCGCTCGTCACCTTCACTGTTCTGTATATTAAAAACTAGAAACTGTAACAACAACCAGAAGCACGCTAAGAAACACATCTAAGTGGAGAGTTTATATTTGTCTCAGTGCTGCACACACATAGCCTAACTGCACACCCACACACAATACAGCGCTGTCCATCCTTCTGAAACATCAGCTGATGTTTATCTCATAATTACAAGATCTTATTTCATATTTGGAGAGATCCTGATCTCATAATTATGAGATCTTTATGTGTCCAATTTATTGAATTTTTTTTGGTGAATTCAATGTGCTTCCGTACTTTGCGGTTTGTTCTAGTGGTGACTTGAGGCGACATGAGGCGCACAGGCAGCCTTCATCGTACCTGGTTCTTTGCTTGTTGTGTCAGGGCCTTTAGTAGTGGAGTAATAACAGTCGTTTCTAAGTAGCAAAAGGTGACGCCCTCTTTTGGTTTAAAATGACATGTGACTGTCGGTAAATAGGGTTAATTCATCGATTAACCATTCATCTTTAACATGGCTACTTGCCATATAAATGCTTCTGCACCTGTATAAGAGGTCTGCCCTGCAATGGACAGGACAAACTTTAATTTTGATCTGAGTGTTTTATACTTTTTCCTGTACGGGTCTAATTTTCTATTGTTTAGTCTCTGTTGGGGTTTCGTTTTAATTTCTGTGATAGTAAATAGTCTCTATACATACAGGGGGATGGGGGCAGCAGGTGTTGTTAGATCTTACAAGTAGCTACAGGATGCTTCAATTTCCCTCTGGATGAATTAAGTATTTAAATAATTAAATTAAGTATCTATCTATCTATCTATCTATCTATCTATCTATCTATCTGTCTAGCCTGAACAGAAATGTATTAATAAATTATCAATGAAACGTAAGGTTATTTGTGCAGCACATTTCATACAGAGGCAATTCAAAGTCAGTTATTTCATACAGTGAATCTAAATAAAATGAAGCATTGAAAGATGTAATTTTTCCTCCACAGTGCCCTCAATAATCTAAAGGAAACTATATAACATTACCAAAATGTTATCTTATGAATTCATGCAGCTTTCTCAGCCTAAGCTTGAGCTCACTATTGTCCATGTGGCCAACATTTGATCCACTTACCACTTTGGAGCAACTCTTAGACATAGCCATCTCCATCTCCTCCAAGCTGCTCTCACTTGGTGAGCCGAACACATCCATTGGTTCCTCCTCCTCCTGTTCCCTCATCTTCAGACTATTTGCAACTGACTGAATTGCTCGCATCCACTCCTCTCTGAGAAACAAAAATCCAAAGTATTATTAGGCCTTCAAACAACATAAAATAGTCTGTTAAACAAAGAGCCTACAGATTCTATTTGGGGGATCATTTTAAATTATTTGGCCATGTTTGTCACAAGCCTAGTGGAAAAGTGGCCGCTTGCTTATAACAATGGTTTACATTGTTCTTACCTTTCTTCGTTGCTGTCCACATGGAAGGTACGTTCAATGACAGTGGTCCACTGCAGGCAACGGATGACAAATGTGTTGGGACGGGGTCTTTCAGTCTTCATTAACTGACATTCTGTAAAAAACAGTAAGTAAACACAATGATCCAAAGACAGTGAGTATGGTTTTGGATTTAAGAAAAACCCAGTGAACTCCACTTTTTATGACAATTATCCACAAAGTGTGCCGCTTTAGTCACTGCAGTGTATCTTTCTGGGCTTCTGGAGGAACGTTTATAGAGCCTCTTGATACGGCGCTACTTGCAGGAGAGCCAGTGTTGCCATCTTCACCACCCTAGGAGCGGTTAAAAAAACACAGATATTTTTGTCTTCTTTTCAGGTGGTTGACTCGACATATTTTCAGAATCACGCTCTCTGTCTGCTGGTGGGAGTAAGCTCACCTGTGTGTGCGCATACGCATGTGTCTGTGTGTGTGTGTGCGTAACGACACAGAGAGCGGAGGAGAATTGTAAATGTGCGACCATGTAGAGACAGAAATGACATGCTGTCGTGTAAATAAGATAAATAACATAAGACTGTTTAGTTTGTTTAATAAGAGGACGAGGTATAGACCTGTTCTATAGGAAAGGTATCCTTATGACTTCTGTTGTGATCTGGCGCTATATAGAAAATTTAATTAAATTAACCTCCATGGGGGGGCAGGGCGCCCCCTAATATACTGGTAGGGATAACACTGCATTCATACATATGGAAGAGGATAAAAGCCACTGAAAAAAATGTTTTTGGTTCTGACTTTAATCTCAGGATTCTGAGATCCTCTTCCGTACATGCATGCCGCTGCGTAGTGGGAGCAATTTGGGGTTAAGTGTCTTCAATATGTGTCTGCAGGAGCTGGGGATCGAACCCCCGACCTTCCAGATAAGAGGCGACCAACTCTACAACTGAGTCACAACCCTTTTATGCCAGTTCTATGAGAATTGTTTTTGCACCAGAACGCCAAGACCAATTTCCATGTATGTGTAAACTTACCTGGTTGAAAGTTCTGTTTTTACAATCTGCAGGACTTACCTGCAACTGAGAAGTTGTTGAGAGGTGGGGAGGTCTGGTCACTGAGATCAGGCTTTTCCTTGTAACCAATGAAGGAACCATCACTCTTTAGAATGAAATACCTTGGCCTCCATGTTTTGATATATTCACCTGGGTCAGAAAGATTCAGTTTGCACACTCAGTCAATTGGAACATCACTGTCAGCTGGAGTTAGTACTTGATGGTGTTGCTCAGTCCAACAGATATAATAACACAACATTTATTTCATAGTTCATTAAACATGTAGATACAGTGATTCATGGTCCTTACCTCTTTTATGAAGCCAGCCCTCTCTGACAATATTAACTTCATTCATGGCCAGAGATGTCTTACAGAGAGGGGAAAAGCGGATTTCACAGACCCAATCAAGTCTCAGTCCCAGTCAACAAATTTAGACAGCACCTGCTGAAATAATCAGTGGAAAGAGAAATGACCATAATGCAATGGAGTAGTATAGACCCACTGTACAGTAACTACAGTGTACATAAATATAGAAAACCTTTCATTTTGGTTTTAAGTTTTATGACGTTAAATTCAACACTTATTTAAAAACACGTTCAAAAATCAACTGAATCATTTGATGTAAAAACCAAGACACATTGTTGACCCAGCTGGTCTGATTCCAACAAGTTGTCTAAAGAAGAACATAACTGTATAATCATTTGAACCTCAATTGAAAATGTCTGATAGTTGATCTGAGTTTGTCATAATTAAGACACAGGGTTAGATGTTTCTAAAATATTTAAACTGTAACATACTTTTACCTAATCTATTATTCACTTTTATTTTGTAAACATTTTTTATCAATGAGTCTACAACTTAGAAGTAAACCTAAATACATTGTCAAAAACTATAATTTAAATTTGCAATCACTACTTCACTACGATTATGTCAAAATTATCTTCTTAAATTGACAAGCAGTGCAAGTAGCCTACTGAATTCATTTATTTTAAACCCAAATGGAAGCACAATATTTTCACATTTCGGTGGGTGTCTGAGAGCATTTACTATTGCTAACTAGAACATTAAAAACTAATCATTACAAAAAACCTGTGGTTTTATTTTCTGTGCTCCAATATTGAATTACATTTACAATCTAGTTAGCTATGATGAGTTTGATTAGTGTAGACACTAAACTAATCCTCAAGTCTTCAAGCTAGTGTGGTTATGAGTATGTGCATAACTCACTGGTGTTTTTTACATTAGGTAAATAAATGTAATAACATAAGAATGCTGTGCAAACAGAAGGCTAACACATTGCTTTTCAAAGAACCGTTTTTGGAATATAAGTTTCATATGATATATAGCCGATAAATATAAAAACATTTTAGAAAACATTTTCATATTTTCTGAATGTCAATTGGTAATCAACGTTAGCTTAATGTAATATATTTTGCTATAAAAGTAACATTGCTTTTTATGTTAAAAGCCCAATAACACAGTTTAAGAGAGTGAATAACCAGCAAAAACAAAGTGGTGTCTTTCGGTGATTTGGTCACTTTATGCTAGCCTGATGTTTGTGTTCTGAAAGCTCCTATAACATAATGTTTGTACATTTAGCGATTAGAAGTTGACTTTCTTACTGTAGCGATCATTTGCCTTCGTCCAAGTTACAGATGTAGCGTTGCTAATGTCGAGGTAACTTGGTCAAAGCCTTGTATTATGAGCCGCTAATCAACTGATTATTCATACGACTAACTTTACATTTAGCAATGTAACATAAAGATTTGACGCACATTTCAGCAGCCCTCTCCCACGTTGTACTAGCAGGCTATCAATGCCGTTTAGACAGGCTTTATCCAGTGAAGGCCATCCACCCAGGAAAACACAATATTTCTTCTGCTTCTACTACTGATATTCCTGCAGGCTGTACACTGTAGAGTGGAATGCTGCCCCCACAGTCTAGGAGTGTGTACTAACTCATATCTTCTGATACATGCATCCAAAGAAAATATGGAGAAAGATGAGAGTCACAGGTCAGATAACCTTTAATTCTATTTTTAAGAATAGACTTAAATAGAATAGAATAGACTTTCTCTCTCTCTCTCTTTCTCTCTCTCTCTCTCTCTTTCTTTCTTTGTCTCTCTTTCTCTCTCTCTCTCTCTCTCTCTCTCTCTTTCTACCTAGTCGGGAGCAGGTTTTCTTCAATGAACCCCAAGTTTCTCTCCGTCTCCTCCCTCTTTTAGAACCAGAAACACGGTTTCATTTCCACATTCTTTTAATCAGTCTGTATCACGCGCATTAAGTGGAGATTCCAGGGTTTGTCGTGATTGTTTTAATAGCATATTATATGTTAGGCATACTACAGCATATAAAAAAACTATTTGTAGAACATGGAAAGTCTTTTAGTCAAGGAGCCTGGAGAAGAATGGGTTGCATTACTCTGCAGGGAATAAGCCTACATTTACGCAGGGAGATGTTAATTTAATTAGGGTTAATTAATAGCCTAAACTAAACAGGAGAAAGGTGAGAGGACATTTAGCCTGCATTATGTTGGGGATAAAGCTAATGCACATTCAAATAGACACTGAATTGAATTTACTTTGTTTAGACTATGATCAAAATAAGGTATGTTACAGTATGAGCCTATAGTTTCTTTTCAAATTTAATTTTGAGTTGTTCTAATGTCGCATTTCTCCTACTTGATTGCATTTTTTAAGGCTAAACTTGCAGCGTTTCTGTGTTTGCTGTTGTTTTCTGGTTGTGTGTGTCTTGACTTAAGTTTCGTTTCTGTACTTGCAGCGCGTTTGTTTCTTTTGCAACGCGTTTGATGCTTATGCAGTTGTTTTGCCTATTTGCAGCACGTTTGTTTCTTTTGCAGCGCGTTTGTGTCTTTGCAGCGCGTTTCAGCCTTTGCATTTGTTATGGTAGTTTGCATTTGCTTTTGAATGTGCAGCGTTTCTATATATGCTACGTGTTTTTCTAAATGTATGTTGTTTCATCAGTTGCTGAGCGTTTGACCCCTACCGGCCACCGTAGTTACATAACCATGTACAACTTTTAACCTTAAAAAGTGTAGCAATATTCAAATCTTCTCCGCTTAATTCTTTAAATATGAAAAATAAGATTTTTGTTCAAAGTCACAATGTACTACCAAAATGCGAAAGGCTGCATTTATATTTAAAAGAAAGCTTTAAAGAGAGCACAAGTCGGAAGGGAGTTGGAGAGCCTAGATGATTTTAAAGAGTTACTACTACTAGAACAGTTAAAAAATATTCTCCCGGATCGGGTTACTACTTATCTGAATGAGCATCAGGTTCAAAAAAGTTACAGATGCAGCAGTGTTGGCAGATGAATACACCTTAACCTATAAGATTTCTGCAGGGGGAAGCACAGATTTGGGCCGAAGAGATCATACATCTAGCAGTCGCCAGGCTAGCAAGGGAGTCGAAGTGAGTCCTGTGTTAAGGTCACAACCTTAGGGGGTCGTTAGGCCAATGAAGAGCTCCTTGTTCACGGGCTCCGATGCTGCTAAAGAAGCTGCAGACCCAGAGCTCTCTCTCATTTCTCAGGATGGACTGCCAGAGCGCCAGCTCCCTACTTGCAGCTTGTTTTTAGCTGTGGACTAACTTTTGACACACACACACTTACAGTATAAGTTACACTGTCTCACACATACATACACACAGATTGACCTATTTTACTGACCTTGTTGTGAGTGAGTATTGATAAAATAAAACACTTAAAACGATGGATTTTGTTTGAACTTTTCCTTGTTACAAATAGGAGCTAATTTGTTTACAGTACAATACGTAGATTTCGCCGCCAGGGGGCTCTAAATCAAAATGATAATAAGAAAAGATCAAGTTGAGGCTGGCAGGGAATCACTGGAGTTCTCCCTGCTGGGTAACACTTTATATTAAGGTGCTTGTAATAAGCATTAATAACAGGTAATAAGTCACTTATAAGTCACTTATAAGACCTTATTAGATTCTTATTAACACAAATAAGACTATATAAGTGTTAATATAGGCATAATTAACACATTTATTATGTCTTATATGACACTTATAGGTTCTTATTAGAAACGTACTAACACTTTATATACCGTCATAAACATTAATAAGATGTTTATGAACATTAATAAGACTTCTTGAGTGTTAATTAAATTATAAATTAATTTATAATTGGCTTATTGCGCTTAAGATATTAATTAACACAAAGAAACTTGTTTATAGACCACTTATCAACGTTCATAAGATGTTTATTGACATTGATAAGACTTTATCAGGTTCATATTAATGCCTTATGAAGGTTAATAAATACTTTATTATGCACTTATTAAGAGTTAATAAAGCTTCTCTGCAGGTACTGGATCTAAAGTGGGAACACTACTTATAAAGGTTAATAAATACTTTATTATGCACTTATTAACAGCTCAGTGGGGAAAGGGTCCAACTGTCAAGTAAATGCAGAAACAAAAAGGAGGTCTGTTGTATTGTATTGAACTTCCACTCAAACAGTTTTTGAAAAAAAGAATGCTACTACAAATACAAGTATTATCTTTAACGTTAACTGTAAACAACATTATGTAAACATTTGGTGTGTCATAGCTACCAACATATCTGATCAAATTCAGGGAAAAAGCATAGTTGTTTTTAACCCATGTTACTGTAAATATGGCGCTCGACCAAAACGGTAGAATCTTGTTTATTCTGGCAGGATAGTCATCAAAATATATGAAGGCTCTACGTCACGCTCGAGCTGCCTACTACTCCTCTCTAATCGAGAAAAACAAAAGCAATCCTAGATACCTTTTCAGCACTGTAGCCAGGCTGACAGAGAGTCATAGCTCCATTGAGCCTTGTATTCCTCTAGCCCTCAGCAGTAATGACTTCCTGAGCTTTTTCAACAACAAAGTTCTAGACATCAGAGACAAAATTGGTAACCTCCTGCCCTTACCTGGTGCAGATACGTGTGATACGGCAGAGACTGTTTTTCTCCAATCGACCTTTCAGAGCTAAATTCAATTATTTCTGCGTTGAAACCGTCAACCTGTCTTTTAGACCCAATCCCAACCAAGCTGTTTAAGGAAGTCTTTCCCTTAGTTAGCAACTCTATATTAGATATGATCAATATGTCTTTACTGGCAGGCTATGTACCACAGTCATTTAAAGTAGCGGTAATCAAACCTCTACTCAAAAAACCTACTCTAGATTCAGGAACTCTAGCTAATTATAGGCCTATATCCAACCTTCCTTTTATCTCAAAGATCCTGGAGAAAGTGGTAGCTAATCAGCTGTGTGACTTTCTCCATGACAACAGTTTATTTGAGGAGTTTCAGTCAGGATTTAGAGTCCACCATAGCACTGAGACTGCACTAGTTAAAGTTACAAACGATCTACTTCTAGCTTCAGACAGGGGACTTCTCTCTGTGCTCGTCTTGTTAGATCTTAGTGCTGCTTTTGACACCATTGACCATCAGATTCTACTATACAGACTAGAACATTTACTTGGAATTACAGGGGCTGCTTTAAGTTGGTTTGAATCCTACTTATCAGACTGATCTCAGTTTGTACATGTTAATGATAAGTCCTCTATGCACACCAAAGTTAGCCATGGAGTGCCACAAGGTTCAGTGCTTGGACCAATTCTTTTTACATTATATATGCTTCCTCTGGGAAATATTATGAGGAAACACTCCATACAGTTTCATTGTTATGCAGATGATACTCAGCTTTATGTATCAATGAAGCCCGATGGCACCAGTCAGTTATGTCAGCTAGAAACGTGCCTTAAGAACGAAGTTATTGTGCTAGGCCCTAAAAACCTCAGAGAGACTTTTTCTAGTGATTTGACTGTCCTTAATGACATCAGCCTGGCATCTAGCACCACTGTTAGGAATCTAGGAGTTCTATTTGATCAAGATATGTCCTTTAGCTCTCACATCAGGCAAATTTCAAGAACAGCCTATTTTCACCTTCGTAATATATCCAAGATCAGGAATATCCTGTCGCAAAATGATGCAGAAAAACTAGTTCATGCATTTGTTACCTCCAGATTGGATTATTGTAATTCTCTTTTGTCAGGGTGCTCTGGTAAGTCTCTAAAGACTCTTCAACTAGTCCAGAATGTTGCAGCTCGTGTACTGACCAGAACTAGGAAAAGGGACCACATTACTCCTGTTTTGGCTTCTCTGCACTGGCTCCCTATACAGTCTAGAATAGAATTCCTTCTTCTCACTTACAAAGCTCTAAATGGCCAGGCACCATCTTATCTTAAGGAGCTACTAGTGCCGTACTGCCCCTCGAGAACATTACGGTCCCAGAGTGCAGGCCTACTTGTGGTACCTACAGTCTCTAAGTGTACTATGGGAGGTAAAGCCTTCAGTTATCGGGCTCCTCTCCTCTGGAATTGTCTTCCAGCCGGGGTCCGGGAGGCAGACACAGTCTGTATTTTTAAGAATAGACTTAGAACTTTCCTTTTTGATAAATCTTATAGTTAGGGCTGGTGCTGGTGTAGACCAGCTATTAGTTATGCTGCTATAGGCTTAGACTACCGGGGGAACTGGCACCTTGAGCTCCTCGCTCTCTCTCTCTCTCTCTCTCTCTCTCTCATATACACTACATCATATTACTGCATGTATCTATCTATAAATCTCAGTCACTAACCACCTACTTTCCTGGGAGCTCTTGAGCTCTCTTAGGCTCCTCAAGATCGTTGGTTGACGGCCTGCCAGAACAAGAACAAGTTTTTTCTTACCACTGTAACTTTTGCTGCTTTGCTAAAGTGCTCATGATGGATAGGCCGGATCTTTGTAATATAGCAATAAGTAAGGTATTTTACCTGCTTTTTGTAAAGTGTCTTGAGATAACACTTGTTATGAGTTGACGCTATACAAATAAAAATTGATTGATTGATTGATTGATTGATTGATTGATTGATAAATAAAGTGTTGAAGGTGGACAAACATCAGAATACTAGGACACCTTGAGCCCAAGGTCTGAATACCAATCAAGAGACGTACACAGGAATACATTTTCAAACTTTATATGTAAGGAACACAAATATTGCAGGTCAAGATTACAATATACAATTTACTAATGCAATTAACAACTTAATTAATAAAGTGTGCGCATGAAATAAAACAAACATTTGAAGTGTCTAAGCCCAGTTTGGGCTTCAATCCAGGTGTGTGTTTCTGTTTAATCTGTGCTTCTGCTCTATGAAGTAGTGAAGGAAGTTCTTCCTTAAAAGAAACAGTCTTCTTAATCCCACTTGAGGTCTCGAAGGTTGGGCTCACTATCCAGTTAGCTGCTCACAGTTCTATGGTGGATGCTCTTGTCGATGGATGGTCTTCTGGATGAGCCCAAAATCCGCCTTTTACCAAAACCTGACATACAGACAGGTCACACCACCGCTATAAAGATAACCATACACGTCAGCATCAACACAGGCTTCATCTCAATTTAAGCACTTAACATTTAACACCAAGTATTGAAATAACATTTGTTTTTATTCACAATTTTCCATTAGCTCTGTTGTATGACAAAAAAGGTTAAAGATTTTCTTTATCAATTTACTGTTGAGCTTTTTATTGATAAGACAATATAGGAAACTTTGGAAAGTTGGACCCTGTTCCCACTGAGCTGTTAATAAGTGCATAATATAGTATTTATTAACCTTTATAAGTCATTAATATGAACCTAATAAAGTCTTATCAATGTCAATAAACATCTTATGAACGTTGATAAGTGGTCTATAAACAAGTTTCTTTGTGTTAATTAATATCTTACAAGCCAATTATAAATTGATTTATAGTTTAATTAACACTAAAGAAGTCTTGTTCATAAACATCTTATTAATGTTTATGACGGTATATAAAGTGTTAGTGCGTTTCTAATAAGAGCCTATAAGTGTCTTATAAGACATAATAAATGTGTTAATTATGCCTATATTAACACTTATATAGTCTTATTTGTGTTAATAAGAATCTAATAAGGTCTTATAAGTGACTTATTACCTGTTATTAATGCTTATTACAACCACCGTTTATGGTTGATTGTGGGCGTGTAGAGGGCGGAACATGGGGCTGATCTACGTGCACACATTTCCAGGTGGATCGTGATTCATAAAGGGAACATTGCATGCAGGTGTGCGTACGAACGGTTTTATATAAATCTGAATTATTTTGTGTGCACGCCATTTCCGGGTTTTCAGCGCACGTACATTTTTAGTATGGATTCTACGCACTGTTTTATAAATGAGACCCCTGAACATTTCCAAATTAAGAGAGAAGCTGGGAACATTTTCCTATGAAGCAAAAAATAATATCCTCATTAATTATTAAAATTCTGAGACATGCAGACAGGTTTGAACTCATGTTTAATGTGCCAAACATCAAAATTAAGATAAGGCCGTTTTCTCAAATGTTTGCATAATGGACACTTGACAACCTGTATTAATATCTCTGGGCTCAGCTGTGGCTTGAAACAAAGTACATATACCTGTTGCAACAGAAAAATTCATATAGGCACATAAAAAGCGAAGTAGAGTGTTCTGGCACAACTTAACCAACTACGAAGGCACATGCAGAGTGAAGTCAAAAAGCTCTAGCAACAAGCAGTATGAAGATCAACTTTATGAACTTTATTTCACCCACCCATTTTGGGCTTGTGGCCTTTATTAGGTTCATACATATCATATAATGTATTTGTTATGCCCATCAATGGAATCAATCAATTCAATTTTATCAATCAATTTTTATTTGTATAGCGTCAACTCATAACAAGTGTTATCTCGAGACACTTTACAAGAAGCAGGTAAAATACCTTACTCATTGTCTGTTAACATTACAAAAGAGCAGGTAAAAAGACCTTACTCATTCTTATGTTACAAAAAGCAGGTAAAAGACCTTACTTATTGCTATGTTACAAAGATCCGGCCTATCCATCATGAGCACTTTAGCAAAGCAGCAAAAGTTACAGTGGTAAGAAAAAACTGCCTTATTAAAAGGCAGAAATCTTCGGCCGGCTCCCCGGCTCATGACGAAACAGTCTTCACAGGCCTAGACTGCGCCGGGCTTGGAAAGAGATAGGGGGAGAGATGGGATAAGATGCAGGAAGAGGGATAGAGAGCAAGGGGGTGGGGGGAGGTCAGGATCAATGCATTGATGGGCATTCCCATTCAAATGAATTGAGACATAAAGAGTCGGGCTTCCATTGTGTTCAATCTGTGAAAAATCATGCCACACTTGGAGAAAAATGCAACAGAAGCCAGTCTCTCAATCCATGATATTTTAGATTGTTTAGAAGAATAAAACTAACCAGCTGCCGAAATTACAAAAAGTCAGAGACTACGATGTAATTGGGTAGCCATGGAAATTTCAATCTCTTATTGCATCCATCAGCCTGAAAAAGTTGTAAGTGGGGAGGATTGAATTTATTTGTTTTTATTGCTCCTTTCCAGTCCTTTAAAAGTCTTCAACCTTCACTCTTGCTGGGAACTTCGTAGCTCCTGAAGAAGAGCTGGAGAAGAATAATCAAGAATTGAAAATATTGTTTGAATATTAATAGTTGAATACATTTCTGGATACAAACTCACCCATAATAATCTCATCCTTCACTTTTTGAAGTTCCCTTTTCATTTCTTCCACAATTTCCTTAATAAAAATAAAACGTAACACACAATTCATCAAAATGTTTCATCATTATTGAAGTCAACAGTCTTTCAACAGACTTGAAGTGTTGTTTCATTACTTAGCACACTAGGGGAAACCTGTACAGGAAATTATGACTATTAACAGTGCCTTCATATTGACATTATTGTTTTCTCTAAAAATAATGAACTGGAATACAGATGTCGAGTATATAATATATTGTATATAGATATTGTTATTATCTTGATCATTGTTTTAACTACTAAAATGAACACTTGGTGGTGGAAACCAAGCTTGGTGGAAACCAAGCTTACGCGTTAAATTTAATTAAATTGAAGAATACAGCAAGGAGATGAAGGAACCAACCTGTTTGAACTGTTCCATATCAATATCACTTCCTTCACCTTCTGAGCCTTTTTTGGACACCTTGATCCTAAAGTAAACACATTCATGAACCCATAGAAAAACCAGACTACTTGAGGTCTTATCCAAAAGCGAACTGGCCGTGAAGCAGTGGAGAGAGATGAGTGAGGACCTCATCCTTCTACTCTGATATTTTGACGTAAAAATAAATTAATCAATCAATCAATTTATTTTTATTCCACAATCAAAGGAAATGAGTGCAATTGCAGGGGTAATCATGACAACACAATGCAATAAAGCAGAAGATTCTAGATTATTATTGCAGCTTCAAAACCAGTTTTAGATGTTTATTCATTGCCTCAGACAGAATCAATTGCTGAGTGCTATTTGTTGCAGTAAGTCATTTGCAGCAGTCCTCTAATGAAACATATCAGTGGTCCATAACATCAGCAGCATATAATGCAGAGAACTGACAGGTAGCATCTTGGGGCAGAAGGGAACTGGTAGCAGGTTTAGAAAGCGACAAGACCAATACCTGGACACTGAAGCGTTCGGGGGTTTATGTGTGGAGTCCCTTTGATTGTTGGGAAAGTGTTTGGGCCTATTGAAAAAAACATGCAGATCTTTTTGGACAGGTCATATATATATTTACTTTACATACATCAATACATTAAGCTCTCATATATATATACTGTAGATGGCTGGCTGCAACAGGCCTGAAAAGTCTTTCGGATAATTGAATTTGTATAGAATGAGTTGAATGGCTCACCTGCCTGTCTACCTACCTTACTACATAAATATCCCCCTACATGTCCTGACTTCTACAAGCTAGTGAGATTGTCACACAGAATTTGCAGGGGAAGGTTGTATGAGGACAAACAATGACTCCTCTTCCCAATGTAACCTGTCAGGCTAATCAGGTTATTTAATTGACTGTATATTGGTGGCTCAAGGGCCATTTAGCAGTAAATATGATGGTACCTTTGAGTGCTGGCAGAATGTTCCTGAGCCTTCCCCTGTATTTCTGGGGGGAAAAAGCATGATTATTTTTATGTTATGCACATTCTTTAAATTTTTTAATCAAAAATCTATCTGTCATTATTTGGTCTTAATACCGTGATGACATCTCATTGTGAAAATAAATAAAATACATGCAGAATAATAATAGTGACAAATGAATCATCTAAATCAGTCAACAAATCTTTAAAAAACAACTCATTCATTAGCTCGTAGACAAATTATACACAATAAAATAGCTTTTTATACCTGTTCATTTGAAATTTTTAAACTACTGTATAGAATGCAATGAAGCAGTTGAAGCACATTTACTTCCTGTATAACACATTTTTAGGACAGGTGAAAGAAAACAATCTTACCTCCTGCCCCAGAGAATTTAGATTTTGAGCAGTTAGAATCTTCCTGTAAAATTATTCAATATTATATTAAACATATATATATATATATATATATATATATATATATATGTATACATATATACAAACATATATTCCATGTCCTCATTATATAAATCTAACTGATTCTTCTTTAAATATTACAAAAAAACAATGGGAAAATCTATTAACCTATAAAGTCTGTCAACTATATGACATTTACCTTGTGTTCTGCTTTTTTTGCAGCAGGATCATCAGCAGCTTTCTTTCTATATAAAGGGTTGAATTGAAGAAATTCAGGAGACTTCAGAGTATAAAGAACATAGGTATATGTCCTAATGCTTAAGTAACAGCTAACCTCCTGGCCAGAATTGCACTCATTTCTCCCATTAAATTTCCAGCCCCACCTCCACCAGATGCCAATGGTGGTTTGGGGTCTTGGGTTGCTTCTCCTCCTTCACCCTGCATACAAAAAACAACTCCAGTAAATATGTTAAGGGAATTTGTCCATCGCTCAGCCAATTCTGTCCCTAATTTAGATGAACATGTACACTATCTCTGCTGTAGCTTTGTCTGCATATTTCCACTTAAACAACAGCCAGCCTTGTCAATGCCCTGGTCTAATATTATTTACAAACCTTTCCATATCACCCCTGTCCTCCAACAACTAAATGGGCTGCCTGTCAAATATCACATTGACTTTGAGATTCTCAATCTTATATGTAAGGCTCTCTGAAATATTTCATTGTTGTACCTCTCTGATCTCCTAAACTATCCAGCTGTACACTCTTTCTCCTTCCTGCCCCTCCTCTTTCCTGCTTAACCTCTATGGGGTCTCTAGGTTTTAATCCAGCAGCCCCCGTTTGCTTCCCTGGAACTCTCTCCAACAAGTCACCCGTGACACTGACTCTCTCTATTTTTAAATTCAAGTCTTTAAAACTCACCTTTTAGAATAGCTTATTCATTGTAATCTGATCTTGTGCTGTTTTTAAAGTTGTATTTGAAACGTGACCTTGAGTGTCCTGAAAATCGCCCTTAAACAAAATGTGTTATTATTTTATTATTATTATTGACTGTGGTTGGTGTATTGCACATAAAAAGAAAATGCAAATATATGCACATTACCGTGACAGTCTTACGCAGTTTAGCTCCTGCAAGAGCTGCAGCCAGATTGTTTCCCCCTCCACCTCCAACTCCAGAACTACCTCCACTTGTTTGAGCAGAGGGTGGGGATGGTGCTGGTGGGACATTGCTCCATGAAGGAGGAGGTGGAGGTGGAGGTGGAGGTGCAGGTGCAGGTGGGCAAGGTGGTCCTGGAGGTGGTGGGGGAGCTAGTTGGGCAGCTGATGGGGCTGATGGTGCAGCCGCTGGGACTGGTTTAGCAACAGAGGCCTGTCTCTCTTCCTCAAGGCTGTCCTTCTCCTGCTGTTCCTGCCTTTGACGCTCTAGTCTGGACAAAGATTAAAGATATTTCATAACATAGATATACTGCTGTTGGTGCGATTTCTTGAAATCTATTTAAAGTGATGTAAAAAATCTGTAACCTGTATCTTGACAAACACGTCAAGGATTTCAAGAAAATTCATGATCTTTGGAAAATAAATCATAGTTTCAGGAAGTTTTGATGAAATAATAATCAGTAGCTGCCTTATCATCATAATAAAGAGTACCTTCTGTTTTGTTCCAGCTCCTGTGCAGAAGCTCCACGCTGAGCTGGACAGAGCAAAAAACATTATGTGAGTGACATTTGCCAGTGTGCTCCTCTAAATCCAGATCATTTAAATTTAGAGAAAAAAATCATGAAAGCAAGGTTGAGGAATGATACAATTATACCATATATAACTTTATTTATGTTCATTAAATATATACTTTTTTTGATGCTGGGGAAAATGTGCTATGCACAAGTAAGCTACTCTTGTTGTGCATAATACTCTTTTATTTTAGTTAACATAGATAGTTTGGATTACTTGCATTTCTTACTGACTGGGAACAATAGTTGCCACACTTTTTAGTGCAGCAACTCTGGACATTTTGGAAAAATAATGACAATCAATTGCAGAGTGGAGGCGGCTGCGGCTCAGTTGGTAGAGTCGTAAGGTCGATGGTTTGATCCCTAGCTGGGTAACATGTCCGATGTGACCTTGGGCAAGACACTTAACCCTGAATTGCTCCCTCTGTTTCAGTGGTGGTGTATGAATGGGATTAGTTACTTCTGATGGATGATGCTACATAGCGATCACTATCATCAGTGTGTGAATGTGTAGGTGTGACCTGCAGTGTAAAAGTGCTTTGAGTAGTCAGAAGACTAGAAAAGTGATATATAAGCTCAAGTCCATATTTTACTTCAATCAGTTGTTAGGCTGTTCACATTACAGACACAATCTTCTTACTATGCATAGCTCACAGCACAAGAAGAAGCACGCTGCCTTAATTGGGTAAAATGTGCCCTCTACAATATGTTTACCTGAGTCATCCTGAACACTGAGAGCCTCTAAAGCTTGCATCATGGAATGGGCAAAAAGAGCAGCATCTTCTTTACTACCAAAGTTCAGCCCCCACACCTGCTTAGGATCCCGCCATTGATGAAAGTTGGGTGTGGCTTGATTATATTTCATCCCTTTGATAATGGGACAGTTGATCACCACCTAGCATGGAAGAACAGACATCACTGTACTGAGGATTTGTTAGTGTTTGGGTGAAATTCGGGAAAATTTCAATTTACTGTACAAGTTCACATTTTTTCCTGGAGCCCTCAATGTGAACTTTTTTTTTACCTCAAATTCAGCTCGTTTGAATTTTATAGTGAAAATCCTTCCTTACAATTAAAAAAAAACATTCTTCAAGCTCTCTTTCTAAAAGGTCTCCTATCATACGTCCCCAACTGCTATTTCTTGATCTGTCTTTGGCTCTGTCCGAAATGATTGCTTTAGCTAGAGAGATGACAGAGGGTGCAGATACATATGGAACTAATAAATAAAGGGAGGGTAGGAGGTAAGACTCTTTTGTAACTTCTCATTAAAGGCAATTTACAACATGGTGTGCATTTCTCTTCATCATGATTGTTGGTTCTCTGGTTTAATGAACGGGCCACTATGCATCTCATCCCACTGCATTCCTGTGTATTATACAGACAGACACATGGAGACTTGAGATTTGAGTTGGACTTGGAATAAGTGACTTGTACCCATCTCTGAAATGATACAGGTATAGACAAAGCTGTGTAAGGCTTGTTTTTGAAGCCATAAGAGATGGAAATGGTAACCTCTGCTTGAATTACAAGATATCTCTGAATGTGTTCTAGATGTAACAAGATAGCAGGTAAAGCAATTAAACACGATAGACAGAGGCCACAAAACATTTCAAAATGGAATCAATGGATCAAAATAAATGATTATTTGAAAGATTGCTTAGTTACATTGTTTAGTCGGTATTCTGAAGTGTTTCTATCTAGAGAAATGAATATTTCATGAAACATTCATAGAGTTGTATGTGACCTTCCATGACCTGAAACACATAAGGTTATAGTAAACAGTATTTGACTGTCTTGTACCTGCTGGTCTGCCTGCAGTTTTCGGCCCACCACTCTGTATGTGTTGGCCACTGGGTTATGAAAGATCTGGACACGGCTGAAGGCAGGACTATCAGATCCTGCTGGCACCCAGCGCTTGTTAGTATCGTCATACAGCATTACTGTTGCTCTCACCTGGCAGATATTTGACTCACTTTTGGAGAGAAAGATAAGGACAATATGAAAGGGGTGGAAGGAAGCAGTATGATGTATGAGATTTAGAGCACTAATGGGTATGGACATCAGATCTATAGTGGCAGTAATAATGCTTTAAAAATGACACGTTCAATCCTGATGCATATATCGTTTCTAACCAAGATTAGTATCTACTATAACATATGTCATTCAAGATTACTCAACAAGAGGATTTTTACATTGAGCTTTGAAAAATGATCTCTGATGGAAAGACAGCTTTGCTAAAGTACTAGCCCTTTCGTAGTTTTTCAACTCCTTTAGTAGGAGTTGAAAAGGTCCACCCTATGATACCAGCAGGGTGATGAACACACGGTGTGGATGGAAGAGGTCTGAGGTCACAAGAAGTGAGAGGGATGTCTGGGAAAAATAAGTCAGTTAAATAGGCCTGATTGTGGGATTCAGGTGGATCAGCTTCAGTGTGCAGGAGCCGAACTATGCAAGAAAACTAACTACCCTTCAACTCTACCGTTTTGAGTTTGTTTAAGACTCTTCCTTCTGCCTTAAAACTTTGTCCTCCCGAACACCCAAATCTATTTTGTAAATTGTTTTCTCTAAAAAAATAAAACAAGGAGTGTCAGAAGGAAGTGATGACTCACTCGTAGTTTAAAAAAATTAAGCACATCATTACGAGTGAGCTATACTTCCTTCTCAACTCTGTGACTTTACTTTCAGGGAGTCGATTAACAAGATAAGCTGTACGCTAAAAAACACAACATAAGATAGTCTTCCCCCATAGGCTGTCACTCTGATGATGCAAGCGTAACAGTCACACAGTATCAGAACTGTAACCAAACTTGTCAGTGTAAATGTACATACACATTATTTCAATTTAAATGATCAATCTATACACACCTTAAATGTAAACACTGTAAAACTCTACCTCATTTAAATTATCTGTCACATGATTACATTTTTTTATTATCATGCTTACTTCAGCATATTGCACTCACCACTGCACTAATATCTTGTTTAGTCTTGTACATATTAGTCTTTGCTTATTTTGTGTTTATTGTTGATATTTAATGTTGTACTTTTGTACAATTAGAACACATGTTCACCAATGTAAAATAATATGTGTGTATGCATTCCTGGTCAAAAAGCTGATTCTGATTCTGATCAGTCAAAAAAGAAACTAAGAGACTTAAGAGTCTATATATATATATATATGTATATATATATATATATATATGTATATATATATATGTATGTATATATATATATATATATATATATATATATATATATATATATAGTATATTGTTAGATTCTTAAGTCTCTTAGTAAGTGTGACTTCCTCTTTTTGACTTTGGCTGGCTGGTTGTGGATGGAGCTTATTAATGATCACAGTGGCCCAGGTGGGTTTAAATGTGTAACAGCATCCTGGGGAATCTTGAGCCAGTGTGTGACCCAACACTGAAGCAACAAATGCACAGACATCCACTACCTCCCGTTTTTGGTTCCTTTTCGTTTGACCAACCTGTAACAACTAAAATACATGAGAAAGAGACTTTGTGCTGGCCGCTAGAGTGAAACCTGACTGTCAGAGCTCACCCCCGTCTGCTGACAGACCAACAGATTGTTACATTAAAAAAAAATGTATGATGATGATATTTTATGAAATAAATCTAAACAACATCTAACTAGAGCGGACTATCAAAAAAAAAGGTCCAATATGCCCATGAGAGGCGCTTATCAGTGACAAATGTATTTAATACTTACAGTATTACTTCAGTCAAAAAAGGTATGCATTATAAAAGTAAAATAATTATATCTGAGAAGCAGCTAAATAACAGAGTATCAGTTATAAATGTAAACCATAACTGTACTTGGGCATAGCAAAACTTCAGTATATTTAGTAGTATAAATAAACCATATTAGCTATTCAAAGATATATCCACATTTCTGGTAACATTTTAATGCTATTACAAAAGAACAGTAAAGATGTATTTACTTATTTCTGTATTCTGCAGGAACTGTGACATTGAGATTTATTAGGTGTAACAGTTGCAAGTGGGTTGCCTGTGGGAAATATTTACTTCCTGTTCAAAAAGGTTTACATGTTTTGACCACTTCCTTTGCACACAATGCTGCCAAATATGGACTATATTTCAAATGTGATCAAACTTACCAACACCTTTAGCTCTTACTGTGTTTGTTTAAGATAGTATTATGTTCTGTCTACAAAATATACAGAAACTAATTTTCAAACATTTTCATCTTATGAGCTCCAGGCACTGGATATGGCATATGAAGTAAGAACTAACGAACACTGTCAACACTTGTTCACAAGTTCAGTTCAGTTCCCATTTCAGCATTTTCAGCATTTTTGAGACTGTAGGAGGATGCATCTATCCATGACACGTTTTATATAAGTGAGAGAAAAAGCCTTGATTTGATAAACATTATTACTGTAAAAAGAAAATAACTCACCTCATTTTTCAGCTGTAGACGGTATCAAAAATATAACTTGCTGTAAAATGTATTGCTCATTAACTGAATTCCTTTATTCTCCCTCTGACTAACACAAATATGTTGTTTGTTGAGTCTCATCAACTGTTATTCTATCGTGCATGCTCTTCGTTCCACGCTCTCATATGACTTTGTTTAACTCTAACCACTCTTATTTCTGTCTTTGTTTTCTCACTTCCTGGACTGTTTTTTTTTCTCTCTTCCTGTTCTTGTCTCCTTCACTGGTTTTCAAATACTCTTGTTGTAAAAACTTTTCCATTTTTCTTTTACTAACCTGTATGTATATATATATATATATATATATATATACATACATATATATATATGTATATATATATATATATATATATATATATGTCTATGTTTTAGTTTTCCTTCACATAGTTTTCTTTGTTTGGGGTGACAGAGAGAGAGGGAGAGTGAGTGAGTGAGTGCGTGCGTGCGTGCGCGCGCGTGTTTATACTGTTCTGCTTTTATGACATTACATGGGAACAGAACTGAATTAGCAAAATCCAGTTTGTCGTAGGGCTGTTGAAATGAATCATTTAATTGATGCATCGCGATGCAGACTAGAAGATTAATGCATCGATGCAGGGACAGGACGGAATCGATGCTAATGAAGGTTAGAAAAAAGCATCTGCTAACCGCTAAATGCGGTTGTTTTGAGCAGCGTTGAGTGAGTTTGTTTTACCTAAACACACACGGTGGTGTGTAATGAAAGTAACGTAGGATAACAGAGGGATTTGTGACAGAAAACGACGTAAATTGAGTCCCGGTCCTGTGCTTGTTGACTTTATGAGCAGAGTCAGCTGGTCCTGCAGGCTCAGAACACAGTGCTCCGCTGCAGGCTGAAACGGCTTGACTCGGTGTCTTTTTAGCCGACCGCAGCTCGGGTTAGCATCTTCATCACAGCTAAAGGTGTGTTTAAACTGATGCCTCGCTGTCTTAAGTCCAGGATAACTAAACTGAACTGATTCTACTGATTCAGTACACTGAAAAGAACTGCTTTTCCCATCACTAGTCCCCTTCATCAAGGTGTAGGGTAGAAATACAGCGGCAAGCTTTGGGACAAACTTCCCTCTCTCAGGTGGAAACAGGAACTGTGTGTTACCATGGTTACTCAGTGGTATCTTGCGGGAACGGCTTTTTTTTGTAGCTAATGCATTCTGTAAAAATATTTATGTAGCCTAGATTATTCTTATTCTTCAGTTATATTAGTGTAGACTTATAACAAAACTATTAGATTGAGCCTACATTGTTTATTGTAATTTATAATTTCAGTTAATTTATTGTAATTTTTAGATCAGGGTGTCCAAAATTAATGCAAAGACAAGGATAATATCGTTGAACATCAGAGCAGCAAAAAGTGTATTTTTTGTTGTTGAATTGAGATTTCACAAAGACATCAAAAGTAGAAAAATAAGAAATAAATATTAACAGCGAAAAGTTGTCTGCAACATGATTTAATATTATTTTGTTTTTGCAACAGTCCCTGTAAATATAAAACACTTTACAATAAATAAACATATATTTGATCCTCAGTACACATTTGAAGTTGTTAACGTCTGTATGACGATATTAAATGTCTGTCTTAGTTGGAGCAGTGTTTATAGACACTTGCACGGAACTCACAGGTTGCTGTCTCCATGACGACCGGACACTATAGGCGTTGCACGTGATTCGAAAGTCGGCATCGGTGCACACTCGCTGGTGGAGGGTTTTATAACCCACTACCACTCCCCGCTAATTGGTTTGGGACGGACTTAATATGGCGGACCCTCCGCGAGGACGCGCAAACGGAGGGGTAGTGGGTAGGGAGAGGGTGTAGTGGCCGGTTTGAAAAAGGGCCAGTGACTTAAAAACATCTTTCTCTCTTATAATAAACTAAACACACAGAGACTTAAAAACATCTTTCTCTAGTATAATAAACTAAACACACAGAGACTTAAAAACATCTTTCTCTAGTATAATAAACTAAACACACAGAGACTTAAAAACATCTTTCTCTCTTATAATAAACTAAACACACAGAGACTTAAAAACATCTTTCTCTCTTATAATAAACTAAACACACAGAGACTTAAAAACATCTTTCTCTCTTATAATAAACTAAACACACAGTGACTTAAAAACATCTTTCTCTCTTATAATAAACTAAACACACAGTGACTTAAAAACATCTTTCTCTCTTATAATAAACTAAACACACAGTGACTTAAAAACATCTTTCTCTCTTATAATAAACTAAACACACAGTGACTTAAAAACATCTTTCTCTCTTATAATAAACTAAACACACAGTGACTTAAAAACATCTTTCTCTCGTATAATAAACTAAACACACAAACACTTTTACCTATACTGTAGGCTACCTATATAATGTATTCATTTTAGCTTACGATGTAAAGATATTGATAATGACATTGTTGTCTAAATCACTTTTTAAATTCTACAAAAGGAGTTCATATTTATAACACTGTTTGTCTCTGTTTATGAAAAAGTAGTCATGTGCAGTAATATAGAAAATTGAGGATGAATCGTGATGCATCGTGATATCGAATCGAATCGTTGACTTCCCTCAGTCACTCACTCCTAGTTTTGTAGTACCAATCAGTGGGCGTGCACTGTAGCTGTTCCCACTCAACGTTCTTGAAGTTTATGCTGTAAACACAAGATCCCTCCCTAACTGTACACAGTTACTTGTTGTTCTTTAGTTGATATCCTGTCCTCTACTAAACACTTTGGATTGTCATTTTCTGCTGCTTGTGGCAGACATGTTTGTTTAAAATGTAAGCGGATGAGATACAATACATTGCTAAGAGGTTTGTGTGACGACCCCTGGTGTCACTAAGTATGTAACATTTGTTTAGGCCAGATCACAAATTAGGGTATTAATTGGTGTTAATTGTTGCCAACTGGTCAAACGTGGGCTCGGTGCTCCCAGGCTATATAATAGCAAGGCCCTGTTGCCCAGTCTGCCCTCTGCTGCTTTTGAATGTGGTTTGTATTGTTTGACTTATTCTCATTCTTGCTCTTTTCTTTGCAGGGACACTGCCAGTGGTGAGAGGACTGCAGCGTGGCCTCATGTTATATTATGTTTTTGTACACATTACAACATACACATTACATTATCACTCATGCACACCCTACACTACTGATTATACCTGTCATGATTTGGTTTTGTATTTGAGTTTCCCTGTTTTATCCCAGTGTTGCTTGTTTCCCTTGTGTGTTAATGTTCCCTAGTGTTGCTGGTTTTTCCCTTGTGTGTTTCCTAGTTTTTGTCTTCAGTGTTTTCTGTTCTATTTTGTCATTTATTATCCTCATGTATCTCTGTGTTCTAGTGTGTTTTGTTAGACTCTTGAGTTCTGTGTGTCTTTAGTGATTCATGATTTATTTTGTATTCTCCTCAGTGTTTCTGGTCTTGTGTTTCTCCCTGCATTGATTGCCCCGATTGTCTTCACCTGTGTCGTTAGTCTCACCTGTGTCTGATTACCCCATGTCTATTTAGTCTCTGTGTTTCTTCCCTTCTGTGTCAGTTCATTGTAGTTTGTCGTATGTCAGTTTACTCGTGGCTCCTTGTTTTCTCCTGATTGGATTTTTGAAGTGAGTTTTTGTTTGCTTTTTTGTTTAATAAGGGCCGGAGCACAAACCGTGCGAGGACCTTCTTGAAACTGTAGCGATTATTATTTTTTTAATATATATTTTTATTTTTATTCCGCCACTTCGCGGAACAAAAACGTGCCCCAACACTCACCAAACTCAGCCTTCCTATTTGAACGCACTTGTCCGAGGGCGCTCATCCGATCGACGCAAACTCAGTGTCAGTGTGTTCTAGACAGGTTCAGCATATCTCGTTGTGTGCTGCACGTTATTTTGTGCAAGGGCGTGGCCGTGGCGTGCGTTTAAAGTACGTACTATCCGTGCTGCATACTGTTAGTACCTACTATTCAGTATGCTCACACAGTAGGCAGATATTTGTGCCTACTTCAACTGATTCATTCAGTATGGAAGTGACGTCATTTATGTTTACCGAACCGGCTGCATCCACTCGTTTTTTTTTTTTTGTTTAGCTTTATTCAAGAAGAGTAATGCGCATATACAGTCAGGTAAACAAATAACAATATCACAATGTAAATCAAGTAAAAGGCAGATTAAATAACATACAGTACATAAAGAAAAGAAAAAATGAAAGACAGTAATATACAGAATATAAAATAAACCAATAAGGACACATTTAAATAGTGAACTCATTATTTAAATAGAGGGAGAAAGGTTTTATAATAATGCAGATATTTGTTATATTTGCTGTTGTTAATTAAAAGTAGCGAGACAAAAGACATCCAGCAGACAAGACACCTAGCCCAGCTAAAGTTAGCTAAAACACGACTAGCAACGATGTGGCGCTACTGGAGCAGTTGAAGAAACTCTGCAAAAAAAATCAAGATCGGTATAATAATACCAAACTGTCTCTTGAACAACTGGAACAGGCTGTTACGGACATAAAAGACCAACTGGGTAAACATGAAGAGAGAATTGAAAACATAGAAGAAAGGATTGGCTTGGCAGAAGATACTGTGATACATCAGCAGAGGGTGCTGCGATACCTTTTTCACCGTGATATTGACCTCTCAGCCACCTTGGACGACCTCCGGCTGAGACGGAACAACGTGAGAATCTTTCAGATCCCAGAAGGAAGTGAAGGAGGAAACATGATCCACTGCAAAAAGTGCTCAAACTACCAGACATGGACTATAAGGTTGAAAGGGCACATCGTTCCCTTCTGTCTAAAGATCCAGCAGCCCCTCCAAGATCAATCAGAGTGAGACTCCTGGTGGCAGCGGTAAAGGATGCGCTCATATGACATGCATGGTGTCCACGAAGTCATCATGCAACTTAAAAAGAAAGATATACAAGCCAGATGCCTGAACCCAGCACAGCTGAACCTCAATCTAAACACTGGAAAGAAGGACCTGGGAGTCCAGGGGAGCTGTGGAGAAAGGGAGTGCATAGAGGAGGAGCTGAAGGAAGGATGGAGGAGCAGCATAAAGAGGAAGAGGGATCTCAAGGCCTTTCATCACAAGGAAAATTAAATTATTTCTAAATACCAAGGTATCTTATTATGCTTGAAATAGCAGTTGAAGTTGACTCTGTTGTAGAGACATTTAGGAATGAACAGTGAACATACGCTGTGTTACTGCTGTCAATAACTGTTAACAAGTTGTCACAAATCATTCTAAAATACATGCTACAAAGTCCAGACGTACAGCCTTTTCTTATACTCCATATGAGAAGATTACACTCACCTAGACCTTTTCTACATGTTATTGTAATATCTGTATGTGCCTTCAAGAGCAGAGAGGGTAGGTCACACCTCTTTGCCCCAGTATCAACAGGGATTAGACACAGTTGGAGTTCGGCAGCTGTTGCTGATTGTGAAGGTGGAAGTTACTTTATGTGTTACTAATGTTGTTGACATACGTTATGGACCACGTCTTGTTTATGTTTATAAAGTTTAAGCTAATGTTTGTTTGTTTTTTTCTAACACGCTTTTAAGCAGGGAGAGCAATATACTCTTATACAATACAGAGGTAATGGCTTCTTTGAATATCGTTAGCTATAATGTAAGAGGAATTAACAACCCGAATAAGAGGAAAGGGTTCTGCAGTGTTCTATAGCTTTGATTCAGGAAACACACTTATCTGAAATAGAACACTTCAAATGAAAAAGAGAGTGGGTTGATCAGGTTTATAGTGCATCATGTGGGGAGAGAAAACAAAGAGGAGTAGCAATCTTGTTTTCTAAAACTATATTCTATAGCAATGAAAACATTTTTTTTTAGCATACAACACAGAAGGAGCCCTCAGGTTTATTGACATGAAGTATTACGAAATGGGAAATAAGGCTGAAGGCTTAGTCCGGGATGCATAGCACCCATAGCACCATAGAGTTCTTGAAACCTCTCAAAATTAATAAATTGACAAATGCTGAAACACTTAAACTAGTAGAGCCTATAAAAGAAGAAAAAGCTATCATCACAGTCGTGCATAAGGAGGGGAAGGACCTTTTACAATGCACTACTTATTGCCCCATAAGTCTTTTATGTGTAGATTATAAAATACTGACCTCAATCTTAGCCACTAGAATACAAATACAAAAACAAACACAATACAAATTAAATCTGACGAAAGAGGGTTTATTTCAGACCATCGAGGAACAAATAATGTAAGCAGAGCATTAAATCTACAGTCAATAGCGGTAAGAGATAAAGTGATTATCCTCACACCCAACCCAATGCAACTATTCGATGCTAATTATAAACAAAGAATTAAAAAAAATAAGAAGTGACATAACAGGTTGGGAGGTCCTTCCTCTTTCCCTTTTTGGTAGAGTTGAACAATAAAAATTAACCTGCTTCCTCTGCTTCTCTTTTTATTTCAATCCCTACCCATAAAAGTGAAAGTCTCCATCTTCAATATGTTAAACTCATTTCTAAATGTATATGACAGAATAAGAGGCCCAGGATAAGACTTAAAACTCAGTCAAAAGATAGGGGAGGTGTGGGCCTGCCTCATTTTAAATGTTATTATTGGGCTGCTCAGTTATAGTGTCATGGATGAGAGGGGACGAAGAGACAGGATGGACCACGATAGAACAGAGTAGCACTAAAGGAGTGTCATTATTTATTAATATTAAGTCTGTTAACAGAATTACATTTGAAAACAAAAGGACAAAACATACTTTGAAAGTTTGGACTGCAGTTAAAAAAATCCTCAAGGGACCAGAGTGACTATGGAGGGCTCTGCCTATTGTAGATAATGTAGAGTTTCCGCCTTCTATGTGGGATAGTGGGTTTAGAAGATGAGCTGACAGAGGTCTTTGCACAATAAACCAACTATTCAACAGAACAGAAATCAAACCATTTTCCCAACTTCAGAAATTTTAAACATCATTATTGAAGATAAAGTGTGGGAAGAGTTGTGTGCCAATAAGGGAATTAACAGTCAACTATGGAAGGAGTTTGACTGGAAATTAAAAATGAGA